>NC_057808.1:522203397-522212567 GCF_018294505.1 Triticum aestivum | reverse complement strand
GGCAAGGCTCCGGTGACCTTTTGGTCACGGGCTCAAGCCCATTGCACTCCCCACCTTGCGTAGATGCCCCCCAGCCCCTCCGCTTGCTCGATAGCCCGTCGTAGCCTCGTTTCCGTCGGGCACCCGTGCGCGCCGCCGCCTCCGCCGCTCGCCGGCGCCGATTCCGGCCAAGTCCGGCGAAGCCCCGGCCACCACTGGATGCGGCGCTGCGAGCTCCTTCGAATGGGCCTAGCCCCGCTCCTCCCCGAGCCCCGTAGCGCGATTCCGGCCAACTCCGGCGAGGGGCCGCCGCTGTTTTGGTCGCCGGAGTCGCTCCGGCGCCGGCCGCCGACGTGGCTGGCCTGGGGCCACCCCCAGTGCCACTGCCAGTGGGCCCCGTGGGCCCCGTTGACTGGGTCAACCCAGTCAACGTGCTGACTGGGCAGGCCCAGCCACTGACATGCGGGCCCCGCCGCAAAATTAAAAAAAGAAAAGAAAAAGAAAATTGTTTTATAAATAAAAATAATTAGATTAACTAATCACTTACTGACATATGGGGCCCACCCCTCTAATTAGACTGTTAGTTTAGTTTAAATTAATATTAGACTAATAGAGGCTGACATGTGGGTCCCACTGGACCCACCTGTCTGGTTTGAATGGTCAGCCGACCTGTTGACCTGCTGACGTCAGCATTGCCTCATGCTGACGTCATAATTCATTTTGCTTAATATAAATAATTCCAGAAATTCAAATAAACTTTGAAAATTCATATCTTTTAAACCGTAACTCGGATGAAAATGTTTTCTATATGAAAGTTGCTCAGAACGACGAGACGAATCCGATTACGCAGTCCGTTCATCCACCACACCTCCCTACCCTATCGAACTAGCAACTTTCCCCCACCGGTCCATTTGTCCGAAAACGCGAAACATCGGGAATACCTCCCGGATGTTCCCCCCCTTCACCGGTACCACCTACTGTCCCGTTAGGACACCCCTAGCACCGCTCATTATCATGTCACGCATCGTCATGCTTATGTTTGCATTGTATTTACTGTTTCTTCCCCCTCTTCTCTCCGGTAGACTACGATACCGACACTGCTGCTGCCCAGTTCGACTACGGAGTCGACGACCCCTCCTACTTGCCAGAGCAACCAGGCAAGCCCCCCCCCCCTGATCACCAGATATCGCCTATACTTCTCTATACTGCTTGCATTAGAGTAGTGTAGCATGTTACTGCTTTCCGATATCCTATTCTGATGCATAGCCTATCCTTGCTACTATTGTTGTTACCTTTACCTGCAATCCTACATGCTTAGTCTAGGATGCTAGATTTCCATCAGTGGCCCTACATTCTTGTCCGTCTGTTGTGCTATACTTTCAGGCCGTGATCACCTGGGCGGTGATCACGGGTATATACTTATATACTATATACATGACACATGTGATGACTAAAGTCGGGTCGGCTCGTAGGAGTACCCGCGAGTGGATCTTTGTGGCGGAGCGACAGGGCAGGTTGAGACCGCCTAGGTGAGAGGTGGGCCTGGCCCTGGTCGGCGTTCGCGGTTACTTAACACGCTTAACGAGATCTTGGTATTTGATCTGAGTCTGGCCATTTGGTCTATACGCACTAACAATCTACGTGGGAGTAGTTATGGGTATCCCGACGTCGTGGTATCAGCCGAAGCTCTTTTGACGTCAGCAACTGAGTGGCGCGCGCCGCATTGGACCGTAAGCTCGCGCTTGTATTAAGGGGGCTAGGTCTGCTTCCGGCCGCGTACGCAACGTGCAGGTGTGCATAGGGCGATGGGCCCAGACCCCTGCGCGCATAGGTTTAGACCGGCGTGCTAACCTCTCTGTTGAGTCCAGGTGGGGCTGCGACGTGTTGATCTTACGAGGCCGGGCATGACCCAGAAAAGTGTGTCCGGCCAATTGGGATCGAGCGTGTTGGGTTATGTGGTGCACCCCTGCAGGGAAGTTTATCTATTCGAATAGCCGTGTCCCTCGGTAAAAGGACGACCCGGAGTTGTACCTTGAGCTTATGACAACTAGAACTGGATACTTAATAAAATACACCCTTCCAAGTGCCAGATACAACCCGGTGATCGCTCTCTAACAGGGCGACGAGGAGGGGATTGCCGGGTAGGATTATGCTATGCGATGCTACTTGGAGGACTTCTATCTACTCTCTTCTACATGCTGCAAGATGGAGATGTCCAGAAGCGTAGTCTTCGACAGGACTAGCTATCCCCCTCTTATTTTGGCATTCTGCAGTTCAGTCCACTGATATGCCCCTTTACACATATACCCATGCATATGTAGTATAGCTCCTTGCTTGCGAGTACTTTGGATGAGTACTCACGGTTGCTTCTCTCCCTCTTTTCCCCCTTTTTCCTTTCTATCTGGTTGTCGCAACCAGATGCTGGAGTCCAGGAGCCAGACGCCACCGTCGACGACGACACCCACGACACTGGAGGTGCCTACTACTACGTGCAGGCCGCTGACGACGACCAGGAGTAGTTAGGAGGTCCCAGGCAGGAGGCCTTGCCTTTTCGATCGTTGCTAAGTTTGTGCTAGCCTTCTTAAGGCAAACTTGTTTAACTTATGTCTGTACTCAGATATTGTTGCTTCCGCTGACTCGTCTATGATCGAGCAATTGTATTCGAGCCCTCGAGGCCCCTGGCTTGTATTATAATGCTTGTATGACTTATTTATGTTGTAGAGTTGTGTTGTGATATCTTCCCGTGAGTCCCTGATCGTGATCGTACACATTTGCGTGCATGATTAGTGTACGGTCAAATCGGGGGCGTCACAAGTTGGTATCAGAGCCGACTGCCTGTAGGAATCCCCCTATCCACACTCCTTGACCGAAGTCGAGTCTAGACATTACGAAACATTTTACTAACATGGCTGTGTGTCTTACGGGCCCACGTCGCCATTGGGTGGTACTAGGATCTTTTACTCCTCGACCTTTACTCTGGGACTCTGAACTCTCTTCTACTCGGGTTAAACGAATTTACTAACTCTAACACTAGGATCCCGTGACCGCGTTCACCCCAAAGATGGATAAGCCATAGATGTTTCTCAGAATAGTATTTTGAACAATTCACACACTGTCATTTGACTCCTTTGTAACGTCTTTGCTTTCAGATGGAACCCACGAGGCAGGTCGTTCGCCACACGATGGCCATTGGTGCCTCGGGATCACCTGCGGTGCTAGCTGAGATGATGACCTATCTGGGTTATCGCTGGCACCCTGAGTACACCGTCTACGAGGAGTACCAGGACTTTAACCAGGAGCAGTACCGTGCCATCGTCCACCTCTACTCTCGGGAGTATGACTCCACTACTGTGCTGCACACCGCACATGGTGTTGGTGTGACCATCGATATGGCTGTCCACGATGTTGCCTATGCTGCTCTAACACGTCTTCGTGGAGAGTATCGGGAGTTGGACACCTCCCCTTTCAGGCACATTGCTATCGCCTCTGATGTTGGTGCGGAGGGATACTATACTGCTGCCTACTCCACTGTCACCCGAGAGCCCTTCTACCATCAGCACCTGGTTCTGCATGCTGATGGGCTGGATCGAGCTAACCGAGCTCTTCGCCACGAGATGTACACCACCCGTCAGCACCTTTACCGTGCTCTGACGCTGCTGCACCCCTTTGTCCGGTCTGGACAGGTACCGCATGCGGCGATCTACCCAGCCAGGACCGTGATGCCCCATGGTGTTGGTTGGCCAGAGGTGGGAGGCTACTCTCCCGCACTTGGTCCTCTTCTGCCACCTGAGCGTCGGGCTCTACACCTGAGTATCCGCGGCCCCCAGTCTGCTGACGTGGAGGGCTATCCGTTGCCTCACTACCAGCTGCCGGGCTACGATTACCTCCATAGTACCTCTTGGGACTGATGTAGGCTTGCTTGTAGTATTAGTTGCAGTCGCCGCGAGCCTGTGTGCCGCCTATGATGTTTTAGTCCATGTACTGAACTCTATGTACTGAACTCTATGCATGACCCCTTTTGTAAGTTATGCTGACTACTATGTAGTAGCTATCGTGCTCCTTTCGTTATGCATGTTTCATCATGAATGATTCTTGTCTTTGTAAATATTTCTCAATGCTGAACCACCCCTGTTATATATTAGCAGGATGGTTAGACCAGGTGGTCGTGGTCGTGGTGGCGATGCCCCACCACCACCTGAGTACATGGCTGGTATGATCCAACAGTTTGAATTGAACCGCCAATTCATGGAAAATATGATGGCTCAGTTTCCTCGCCCCAATATGAACCAACAGCCAGCCCAAGTGACTCTTCAAGATTTCATACGCCTCAACCCAACCATCTACCGCAGCTCAACTCAGCCTCTGGATGCTGATGACTGGCTCCATGACATCACCTATGAGATGGAGTCTGCTGATGTAGCCCCTGCCAGCTATGTCAACTTTGCTTCCTTCTTTCTGAAGGGACCCGCAGCTCAATGGTGGGACATCCACAGGCGTACTCTGCCAGCTGGAACAATCATCACCTGGCCAGACTTCCAAGCAGCTTTCCGTGCCCGCTTCATTCCTCGGGGAGTCATGGACCGGAAGAAGCGTGAGTTCCGCAACCTCACCCAAGGCAACAAATCTGTCGAAGCTTATCAGCGGGAGTTTCTGGACTTGTCCCGCTATGCTGAAGAAGACATTGCAACTGATGCACGCAGACAGGAGAAGTTTCGTGATGGCCTTCAAGCTGACATCAAGCTCGCACTTCTAGTGCATGACTTTGCTGATTTCGCCACCTTGGTGAACAAGGCCATCAATGTCGAAACTGGTCTGCAGGAATACCAGAGCTCTCACAGACGCAACCGTGACACGGGCTCAACTTCGGGTTCGCCCGCACAGAAGCGTAAGATATGGATCCCGAACAGCATGTACCGTCCAAATGCATCTGCCCCAAGGCAGACCTATGCTGCACCTCGTCTGCCTCCACCACCATCTAGGCAGTCAAGACTTCCAGCTCCACCATCCCAAGCTCCTGTTCCCACTCCCAATAATGGTCTGTGCTACAAGTGTGGACAACCAGGTCACCGTGCCAGGGACTGCCATCAGAATCAGAATCAACTTGCCCTTCCAGCAACGGGCCGTGGTAACAACCAGCCCCGCAGCAACAATGCTAAGCCTTATGATCGTGCTCATGCCAACCACGTTGATCTCCACGAAGCTCAAGACCAGCCTGCTACTGTGATGGGTACACTCCTCGTAAATTCAGTACCAGCATCCGTTTTATTTGATACAGGTGCATCGCATTCATTCATGTCAGAAGATTTTGCATACAAGCACGACGTTAAATGTGAGGAGATGAACACCTCTGTATTGGTCAAAACCCCCGTGGGACAGTGTCAAACCTCCTTGGTTGGCATCGATGTCCCCGTGGAAATCGAAGGGCTGGAATTCTATGCCTCTCCCATTATCCTGAAGTCGTCTAACATCGACCTCATTTTGGGTATGGATTGGTTGAAAGCGCATACTGCTTCTATAGTATGCGCCACTAAGACCGTCCATCTGCTACACCCTTCAGATGAAATAGTTGCTTACCAAGCTCATCTGGTGCAAAATGCCGAGGCAAGGCTCTATGCATTGAATGCATTGAACGCTGCACCACTTGAGGACATTGAAAACATTCCCGTCGTGCGTGAATTCCTCGACGTCTTCCCTGAAGAACTTCCAGGGATTCCCCCTGCTAGAGCTGTCGAATTCATCATCGACTTGAAACCAGGCACCACTCCTATAGCCAAGCGACCCTACAAAATGCCGCCGCATGAACTCCTTGAGCTTAAGGAGGAAATCGACAAGTCTCTTCGCAAAGGATTCATTCGCCCAAGTTGCTCTCCTTGGGGAGCACCTTCTCTCTTTGTCAAGAAGAAGGATGGGACAAACCGGTTAGTTCAAGACTACCGTCCTATAAACCAAGCTACCATTCAGAATAAATACCCTCTTCCTCGGATCAATGATCTGTATGATCAACTGGCGGGTTCGTCAGTGTTCTCTAAGCTCGACTTGAGGTTGGGCTACCACCAGATCCGTGTTCGCGAAGAGGATATCCCAAAGACCGCCTTCGTGACTCGCTATGGTTCATACGAGTACACCGTCATGTCTTTCGGTTTAACCAATGCTCCAGCCACCTTCTCTCGTCTGATGAACTACATATTCATGGATTACCTCGACAAGTTCGTCGTGGTTTATCTGGATGATATCCTGATATTTTCCAAGAACGAAGAAGAACATGCTGAACATCTTCGACTCGTGCTGGAAAAGCTACGAGAACATCAACTATATGCCAAGTTCTCCAAATGTGAATTCTGGCTACCGGAAGTAACCTATCTGGGGCATGTCATCTCTAAGGATGGTATTGCCGTCAACCCCGAGCGAGTTCAGGCTATTCTTGATTGGACTCCTCCCAAGAACGTTAAGCAAGTCAGAAGTTTTCTCGGTCTCGCCAGCTATTGCCGTCGATTTTTCGAGAACTTCTCCAAGATCGCCAGGCCTCTGACTAACCTGTTACATAAGGGCGTCAAGTTCCAATGGACAGAAAAATGTCAGGAAAGTTTCCAGGCACTCAAAGACAAGTCGACTTCTGCCCCAGTTCTAGCTCCACCTGATACTAAGAAGGACTTCGTCATCTACTGCGACGCTTCCCGTCAAGGATTAGGCTGTGTCCTAATGCAAGACCGCAAAGTGATTGCTTATGCCTCTCGACAGTTGCGCCCTCACGAAGAGAACTACCCAGTTCACGACCTCGAACTTGCTGCTGTCATTCATGCGCTGAAGCAGTGGCGACATTACCTTCTCGGTAATCGTTGCGAGATCTTCACTGACCACCAAAGTCTGAAGTATCTGTTCACTCAGCCAGATCTGAACCTCCGTCAGCAGAGATGGATGGAGCTCGTTGCAGACTTTGACTTGGGTATTTCCTATACGCCAGGCAAGGCTAATGTAATGGCTGATGCCTTGAGCCGCAAGTCTTACTGCAACCACCTCCAGGTTCATAAAGTTCAGCCCTCGCTTGTTGAAGAATTCAGGAAGCTGAACCTCCATATTGTTCCTCCGGGTGCACTCGCTCCCCCTCCTAAGGAATTTGGCAAGGTGAACCTCCACGTTGTTGCCCAGGGTTCCCTCAATACCCTAGTTGCTAAACCAGATCTCGAGGACAGCATCAAAAGGCTACAGAAGTATGACTCTGAAGCCCACAAGATTAAGCGCTACCTCGCAAACGGGAAGCCCTCATTCTTCACCATTGCTGAAGATGGCACCCTATACTTCAAGGGCCGCCTAGTGGTGCCATGTGCAGAGAAAAACCTGGATATGACACAGGAAGTTATGAAAGAAGCTCATGATACGCCTCTATGTATCCATCCTGGTAGTACAAAGATGTACCAAGATATCCGTCAGAGATTCTGGTGGACTAATATGAAGCAAGACATTGCTCGTTATGTTGCTGAGTGTGACGTTTGCCGTCGTATCAAAGCAGAACATCAAAGGCCTGCTGGAACTCTGCAACCTATCTCTATTCCTGAATGGAAATGGGACCATGTTGAGATGGACTTCGTCACTGGATTTCCCAAATCACAGAAAGGTAATGATGCTATTCTTGTCGTCATTGACCGGCTTTCCAAAGTTGCACATTTCCTGGCGGTCAAATAAACGATCACTGCTAGCCAGTTGGCAACGCTCTATATGTCCAGGATTGTTTCACTCCACGGTATTCCATTGGTTATCAGTTCAGACCGTGGTAGCTTATTCACTTCAAGATTCTGGGCAAGTTTCCAAGAAGCAATGGGAACTCATCTGTCATTCAGTACTGCGTTTCATCCTCAATCGCAAGGACAAGTTGAACGCGTCAATCAAGTTCTCGAAGACATGCTTCGAGCTTGCGTTATTTCCTTCGGCAAGAAATGGGAGGAATCTCTCCCGTATGCTGAGTTCTCTTATAATAATAGCTATCAAGCTAGTCTGAAGATGGCCCCCTTCGAAGTGTTATATGGACGAAAGTGCCGAACCCCTCTGAACTGGTCAGAAACTGGGGAACGTCCACTCTTCGGTCCGGATATTATCCAAGATGCCAAAGAACAAGTCCGCATTATTCGCGAGAATCTCAAGACTGCTCAATCACGTCAGAAGAGTCAGTATGACCGTCATCATAAAGACATGGTCTATCAACCTGGCGAAAAGGCTTATCTTCGAGTCACACCTATGAAGGGTGCTCACCGCTTCGGGATCAAGGGCAAACTAGCTCCTCGCTATATTGGCCCATTCACTATTCTCGAAAGGCGTGGAAAAGTGGCATACCAACTGGAGCTACCGCCGAACCTTTCTCAGGTTCACGATGTGTTCCATGTGTCACAGCTCCGCCGTTGCTTCAAGGATCCAATCCGAGCTGTGGATCATGAAGTGCTCGAATTGCAGCAAGACCTCTCCTATAAGGAGCATCCGGTCCGCATTCTCGACCAAGCTGAACGCCGCACACGTCAGAAGGCGATCAAGTTTCTCAAAGTCCAGTGGTCGCACCATTCTGAAGATGAGGCCACTTGGGAACGAGAGGATCGTCTACGCGAAGAATACCCCGCACTGTTTCCTTCTACCTCCTAAATCTCGGGACGAGATTTCTTGTAGTGGAGAAGATTTGTAACACTCCGAGAATCATGCTACAGTAACTCCCTGTGATTAAGCTAATCATGTTGCTAAACAGGGCTTGATCACATTTGAATCACATTCCTTTTAAACTCCTAGTTCAAACTTCAATTAAATTTAAAAGTGGAAAATAAAAGTTTTCAAAAATTTAAACAAAAATGTTCGGGCCATGCCAGAAATTGCACTGGTAATTATGGTGGAGAAAACACATTTTTATAAAATACCTAAATACTTTTAAATGAAATAAAACAGAAAATAAAATAAACAAATAAAAAGAAAACAGAAAACAGATCAGACAAAAAAAAGAAACAAAAGGAGAAGGCCCTTCCCCCCCACTGGACCCCCGGCCCAAACTGGGCCGCCCCCCCGACCCCCCGGCCCAGCCCACCTCTCCCCCTCGCCCCCTTCCCTGTTCCCCCGACCGGGGTCGGAACAGGGGCCGTCCCCGCCGCACCCCCTCGCCGGCGACGGGGAGGATAAGGGCGCCAGCACCCCCGCCTCCTCGGGCCTCTCTCCCACTCACC
>NC_057808.1:522057623-522202715 GCF_018294505.1 Triticum aestivum | reverse complement strand
CGTAGCCTCGTTTCCGTCGGGCACCCGTGCGCGCCGCCGCCTCCGCCGCTCGCCGGCGCCGATTCCGGCCAAGTCCGGCGAAGCCCCGGCCACCACTGGATGCGGCGCTGCGAGCTCCTTCGAATGGGCCTAGCCCCGCTCCTCCCCGAGCCCCGTAGCGCGATTCCGGCCAACTCCGGCGAGGGGCCGCCGCTGTTTTGGTCGCCGGAGTCGCTCCGGCGCCGGCCGCCGACGTGGCTGGCCTGGGGCCACCCCCAGTGCCACTGCCAGTGGGCCCCGTGGGCCCCGTTGACTGGGTCAACCCAGTCAACGTGCTGACTGGGCAGGCCCAGCCACTGACATGCGGGCCCCGCCGCAAAATTAAAAAAAGAAAAGAAAAAGAAAATTGTTTTATAAATAAAAATAATTAGATTAACTAATCACTTACTGACATATGGGGCCCACCCCTCTAATTAGACTGTTAGTTTAGTTTAAATTAATATTAGACTAATAGAGGCTGACATGTGGGTCCCACTGGACCCACCTGTCTGGTTTGACTGGTCAGCCGACCTGTTGACCTGCTGACGTCAGCATTGCCTCATGCTGACGTCATAATTCATTTTGCTTAATATAAATAATTCCAGAAATTCAAATAAACTTTGAAAATTCATATCTTTTAAACCGTAACTCGGATGAAAATGTTTTCTATATGAAAGTTGCTCAGAACGACGAGACGAATCCGAATACGCAGTCCGTTCATCCACCACACCTCCCTACCCTATCGAACTAGCAACTTTCCCCCTCCGGTCCGTCTGTCCGAAAACGCGAAACATCGGGAATACCTCCCGGATGTTCCCCCCCTTCACCGGTACCACCTACTGTCGCGTTAGGACACCCCTAGCACCGCTCATTATCATGTCACGCATCGTCATGCTTATGTTTGCATTGTATTTACTGTTTCTTCCCCCTCTTCTCTACGGTAGACTACGATACCGACACTGCTGCTGCCCAGTTCGACTACGGAGTCGACGACCCCTCCTACTTGCCAGAGCAACCAGGCAAGCCCCCCCCCCTTGATCACCAGATATCGCCTATACTTCTCTATACTGCTTGCATTAGAGTAGTGTAGCATGTTACTGCTTTCCGATATCCTATTCTGATGCATAGCCTATCCTTGCTACTATTGTTGTTACCTTTACCTGCAATCCTACATGCTTAGTCTAGGATGCTAGATTTCCATCAGTGGCCCTACATTCTTGTCCGTCTGCTGTGCTATACTTTCGGGCCGTGATCACCTGGGCGGTGATCACGGGTATATACTTATATACTATATACATGACACATGTGATGACTAAAGTCGGGTCGGCTCGTAGGAGTACCCGCGAGTGGATCTTTGTGGCGGAGCGACAGGGCAGGTTGAGACCGCCTAGGTGAGAGGTGGGCCTGGCCCTGGTCGGCGTTCGCGGTTACTTAACACGCTTAACGAGATCTTGGTATTTGATCTGAGTCTGGCCATTTGGTCTATACGCACTAACCATCTACGTGGGAGTAGTTATGGGTATCCCGACGTCGTGGTATCAGCCGAAGCTCTTTTGACGTCAGCAACTGAGTGGCGCGCGCCGCATTGGACCGTAAGCTCGCGCTTGTATTAAGGGGGCTAGGTCTGCTTCCGGCCGCGTACGCAACGTGCAGGTGTGCATAGGGCGATGGGCCCAGACCCCTGCGCGCATAGGTTTAGACCGGCGTGCTGACCTCTCTGTTGAGTCTAGGTGGGGCTGCGACGTGTTGATCTTACGAGGCCGGGCATGACCCAGAAAAGTGTGTCCGGCCAATTGGGATCGAGCGTGTTGGGTTATGTGGTGCACCCCTGCAGGGAAGTTTATCTATTCGAATAGCCGTGTCCCTCGGTAAAAGGACGACCCGGAGTTGTACCTTGAGCTTATGACAACTAGAACTGGATACTGAATAAAATACACCCTTCCAAGTGCCAGATACAACCCGGTGATCGCTCTCTAACAGGGCGACGAGGAGGGGATTGCCGGGTAGGATTATGCTATGCGATGCTACTTGGAGGACTTCAATCTACTCTCTTCTACATGTTGCAAGATGGAGATGTCAAGAAGCGTAGTCTTCGACAGGACTAGCTATCCCCCTCTTATTCTGGCATTCTGCAGTTCAGTCCACTGATATGCCCCTTTACACATATACCCATGCATATGTAGTATAGCTCCTTGCTTGCGAGTACTTTGGATGAGTACTCACGGTTGCTTCTCTCCCTCTTTTCCCCCTTTTTCCTTTCTATCTGGTTGTCGCAACCAGATGCTGGAGTCCAGGAGCCAGACGCCATCGTCGACGATGACACCCACGACACTGGAGGTGCCTACTACTACGTGCAGGCCGCTGACGACGACCAGGAGTAGTTAGGAGGTCCCAGGCAGGAGGCCTTGCCTTTTCGATCGTTGCTAAGTTTGTGCTAGCCTTCTTAAGGCAAACTTGTTTAACTTATGTCTGTACTCAGATATTGTTGCTTCCGCTGACTCGTCTATGATCGAGCAATTGTATTCGAGCCCTCGAGGCCCCTGGCTTGTATTATAATGCTTGTATGACTTATTTATGTTGTAGAGTTGTGTTGTGATATCTTCCCGTGAGTCCCTGATCGTGATCGTACACATTTGCGTGCATGATTAGTGTACGGTCAAATCGGGGGCGTCACAGGAATACTGAGACTGAAAGGTCAAGCGTGAATCATATAGTAGATATGATCAACATAGTGATGTTCACCATTGAAACTACTCCATCTCACGTGATGATCGGACATGGTTTAGTTGATTTGGATCACATGATCACTTAGATGATTAGAGGGATGTCTATCTAAGTGGGAGTTCTTAAGTAATATGATTAATTGAACTTAAATTTATCATGAAATTAGTACCTGATAGTATTTTGCTTGTCTATGTTGTTGTAGATAGATGGCCCGTGCAGTTGTTCCGTTGAATTTTATTGCGTTCCTTGAGAAAGCAAAGTTGAAAGATGATGGTAGCAATTACACGGACTGGGTCCATAACTTGAGGATTATCCTCATTGCTGCACAGAAGAATTACGTCCTGGAAGCACCGCTGGGTGCCAGGCCTGCTGCAGATGCAACTGACGACGTTAAGAACGTCTGGCAGAGCAAAGCTGATGACTACTCGATAGTTCAGTGTGCCATGCTTTACGGCTTAGAACCGGGACTTCAACAACGTTTTGAACGTCATGGAGCATATGAGATGTTCCAGGAGTTGAAGTTAATATTTCAAGCAAATGCCCGGATTGAGAGACATGAAGTCTCCAATAAGTTTTACAGCTGCAAGATGGAGGAGAATAGTTCTGTCAGTGAACATATACTCAAAATGTCTGGGTATAACAATCACTTGATTCAACTGGGAGTTAATCTTCCGGATGATAGTGTCATTGACGGAATTCTTCAATCACTGCCACCAAGCTACAAGAGCTTCGTGATAAACTATAATATGCAAGGGATGGATAAGACAATTCCCGAGCTCTTCGCAATGCTAAAGGTTGCGGAGGTAGAAATCAAGAAGGAGCATCAAGTGTTGATGGTCAACAAGACCACCAGTTTCAAGAAAAAGGGTGAAGGGAAGAAGAAGGGAAACTTCAAGAAGAACGGCAAACAAGTTGCTGCTCAAGAGAAGAAACCCAAGTCTTGACCTAAGCCTGAGACTGAGTGCTTCTACTGCAAGCAGACTGGTCACTGGAAGCGGAACTGCCCCAAGTATTTGGCAGATAAGAAGGATGGCAAGGTGAACAAAGGTATATATGATATACATGTTATTGATGTGTACCTTACTAGAGCTCGCAGTAGCACCTGGGTATTTGATACTGGTTCTGTTGCTAATATTTGCAACTCGAAACAGGGACTACGGATTAAGCGAAGACTGGCTAAGGACGAGGTGACGATGCGCGTGGGAAATGGTTCCAAAGTCGATGTGATCGCCGTCGGCACGCTACCTCTACATCTACCTTCGGGATTAGTTTTAGACCTAAATAATTGTTATTTGGTGCCAGCGTTGAGCATGAACATTATATCTGGATCTTGTTTAATGCGAGACGGTTATTCATTTAAATCTGAGAATAATGGTTGTTCTATTTATATGAGTAATATCTTTTATGGTCATGCACCCTTGAAGAGTGGTCTATTTTTGTTGAATCTCGGTAGTAGTGATACATATATTCATAATGTTGAAGCCAAAAGATGCAAAGTTGATAATGATAGTGCAACTTATTTGTGGCACTGCCGTTTGGGTCATATTGGTGTAAAGCGCATGAAGAAACTCCATACTGATGGACTTTTGGAATCACTTGATTATCAATCACTTCGTACTTGCGAACCATGCCTTATGGGCAAGATGACTAAAATGCCGTTCTCCGAAACAATGGAGCGAGCAACAGATTTGTTGGAGATCATACGTACTGATGTATGTGGTCCGATGAATATTGAGGCTCGCGGCGGGTATCATTATTTTCTCACCTTCACAGATGATTTGAGCAGATATGGGTATATCTACTTAATGAAACACAAGTCTGAAACATCTGAAAAGTTCAAAGAATTTCAGAGTGAAGTGGAAAATCATCGTAACAAGAAAATAAAGTTTCTACGATCTGATCGTGGAGGAGAATATTTGAGTTACGAGTTTGGTCTACATTTGAAACAATGCGGAATAGTTTCGCAACTCACGCCACCCGGAACACCACAGCGTACTGGTGTGTCCGAACGTTGTAATCGTACTTTACTAGATATGGTGCGATCTATGATGTCTCTTACTGATTTACCGCTATCGTTTTGGGTTTATGCTTTAGAGACGGTTGCATTCACGTTAAATAGGGCACCATCGAAATCCGTTGAGACGATGCCTTATAAACTGTGGTTTGGCAAGAAACCAAAGTTGTCGTTTCTTAAAGTTTGGGGCTGCGATGCTTATGTGAAAAAGCTTCAACCTGATAAGCTCGAACCCAAATCGGAGAAATGTGTCTTCATAGGATACCCAAAGGGAACTGTTGGGTACACCTTCTATCACAGATCCGAAGGCAAGACATTCGTTGCTAAGAATGGATCCTTTCTAGAGAAGGAGTTTCTCTCGAAGGAAGTGAGTGGGAGGAAAGTAGAACTTGATGAGGTAACTGTACCTGCTCCCTTATTGGAAAGTAGTTCATCACAGAAATCTGTTTCTGTGACTCCTACAGCAATTAGTGAGGAAGCTAATGATGATGATCATATAACTTCAGATCAAGTTACTACCGAACCTCGTAGGTCAACTAGAGCAAGATCCGCACCAGAGTGGTACGGTAATCCTATTCTGGAGGTCATGTTACTTGACCAAGGCGAACCTACGAACTATGAAGAAGCGATGGTGAGCCTAGATTCCGCAAAATGGCTTGAGGCCATGAAATCGGAGATGGGATCCATGTATGAGAACAAAGTGTGGACTTTGGTTGACTTGCCCGATGATCGGCAAGCCATAGAGAATAAATGGATCTTCAAGAAGAAGACTGACGCTGACGGTAATGTTACTGTCTACAAAGCTCGACTTGCTGCAAAAAGTTTTCGACAAGTTCAAGGAGTTGACTATGATGAGACCTTCTCACCCGTAGCGATGCTTAAGTCTGTCCGAATCATGTTAGCAATTGCCACATTTTATGATTATGAAATTTGGAAAATGGATGTCAAAACTGCATTCCTGAATGGATTTCTGGAAGAAGAGTTGTATATGATGCAACCGGAAGATTTTGTCGATCCAAAGGGAGCTAAAAAAGTGTGCAAGCTCCAGTGATCCATTTATGGACTGGTGCAAGCCTCTCGGAGTTGGAATAAACGTTTTGATAGTGTGATCAAAGCGTATGGTTTTATACAGACTTTTGGAGAAGCCTGTATTTACAAGAAAGTGAGTGGGAGCTCTGTAGCATTTCTAATATTATATGTGGATGACATATTACTGATTGGAAATGATATAGAATTTCTGGATAGCATAAAAGGATACTTGAATAAAAGTTTTTCAATGAAAGACCTCGGTGAAGTTGCTTACATATTGGGCATCAAGATCTATAGAGATAGATCAAGACGCTTGATGGGACTTTCACAAAGCACATACCTTGACAAAGTTTTGAAAAAGTTCAAAATGGATCAAGCAAAGAAAGGGTTCTTGCCTGTGTTACAAGGTGTGAAGTTGAGTCAGACTCAATGCCCGACCACTGCAGAAGATAGAGAGAAAATGAAAGATGTTCCCTATGCTTCAGCCATAGGCTCTATCATGTATGCAATGTTGTGTACCAGACTTGATGTGTGCCTTGCTATTCGCTTAGCAGGGAGGTACCAAAGTAATCCAGGAGTGGATCACTGGACAGCGGTCAAGAACATCCTGAAATACCTAAAAAGGACTAAGGATATGTTTCTCGTTTATGGAGATGACAAAGAGCTAGTCGTAAATGGTTACGTCGATGCAAGCTTTGACACTGATCCGGATACGTGTTTACATTGAACGGTGGAGCTGTCAGTTGGTGAAGTTCTAAACAAAGCATCGTGGCGGGATCTACGTATGAAGCAGAGTACATAGCTGCTTCAGAAGCAGCAAATGAAGGAGTCTGGATGAAGGAGTTCATATCCGACCTAGGTGTCATACCTAGTGCATCGGGTCCAATGAAAATCTTTTGTGACAATACTGGTGCAATTGCCTTGGCAAAGGAATCCAGATTTCACAAGAGAACCAAGCACATCAAGAGACGCTTCAATTCCATTCGGGACCAAGTCCAGGTGGGAGACATAGAGATTTGTAAGATACATACGGATCTGAATGTTGCAGACCTGTTGACTAAGCCTCTTCCACGAGCAAAACATGATCAGCACCAAAACTCCATGGGTGTTAGAGTCATTACTGTGTAATCTAGATTATTGACTCTAGTGCAAGTGGGAGACTGAAGGAAATATGCCCTAGAGGCAATAATAAAGTTATTATTTATTTCCTCATATCATGATAAATGTTTATTATTCATGCTAGAATTGTATTAACTGGAAACATAATACATGTGTGAATACATAGACAAACATAGTGTCACTAGTATGCCTCTACTTGACTAGCTCGTTAATCGAAGATGGTTGAGTTTCCTAGCCATGGACATGAGTTGTCATTTGATTAACGGGATCACATCATTAGGAGAATGATATGATTGACTTGACCCATTCCGTTAGCTTAGCACTTGATCGTTTAGTATGTTGCTATTGCTTTCTTCATGACTTATACATGTTCCTATGACTATGAGATTATGCAACTCCCGTTTACCGGAGGAACACTTTGTGTGCTACCAAACGTCACAACGTAACTGGGTGATTATAAAGGTGCTCTACAGGTGTCCCCGAAGGTACTTGTTGAGTTGGCGTATTTCGAGATTAGGATTTGTCACTCCAATTGTCGGAGAGGTATCTTGGGCCCTCTCGGTAATGCACATCACTATAAGCCTTGCAAGCAATGTGACTAATGAGTTAGTTGCGGGATGATGCATTACATAACGAGTAAAGAGACTTGCCGGTAACGAGATTGAACTAGGTATTGAGATACCGACGATCGAATCTCGGGCAAGTAACATACCGATGACAAAGGGAACAACATATGTAGTTATGTGGTTTGACGGATAAAGATCTTCGTAGAATATGTGGGAGCCAATATGAGCATCCAGGTTCCGCTATTGGTTATTGACAGGAGACGTGTCTCGGTCATGTCTACATAGTTCTCGAACCCGTAGGGTCCGCACGCTTAAAGTTCGATGACGATCGGTATTATGAGTTTTTGTGTTTTGATGTACCGAAGGTAGTTCGGAGTCCCGGATATGATCATGGACATGACAAGGAGTCTCAAAATGGTCGAGACGTAAAGATCGATATATTGGACGACTATGTTCGGACACCGGAAAGGTTCCGGGAGGTTTTGGACATATACCGGAGTACGGGGGTTACCGGAAACCCCCGGGGAGTTAATTGGGCCTCATGGGCCTTAGTAGGAGAAGAGGAGGGGCGGCCAGGGCAGCCGCGCACCCCCTCCCCCTCTAGTCCGAATTGGACAAGGAGGGGGGGCGGCGCCCCCCTTTTTCCTTCTCCTCCTCTCTCCCTTCCTTCCCTTCTCCTACTCCAACAAGGAAAAGGAGGAGTCCTACTCCCGGTGGGAGTAGGACTCCCCCCTTGGCGCGCCCTCCTTGGTCGGCCACCTCTCCCCCCTTGCTCCTTTATATACGGGGGCAGGGGGCACCTCTATACACACAAGTTGATCTGTTGATCTCTCCCAGCCATGTGCGGTGCCCCCCTCCACCATATTCCACCTCGGTCATATCGTAGCGGTGCTTAGGCGAAGCCCTGCGTCGGTAGCAACATCATCAGCGTCATCACGCCGTCGTGCTAATGGAACTCTCCCGTGAAGCTCTGCTGGATCGGAGTTCGCGGGACGTCATCGAGCTGAACGTGTGCTGAACTCGGAGGTGTCGTACGTTCGGTACTTGGATCGGTCGGATCGTGAAGACGTACGACTACATCAACCGCGTTGTGCTAACGCTTCCGCTTTCGGTCTACGAGGGTACGTGGACAACACTCTCCCCTCTCGTTGCTATGCATCACCATGATCTTGCGTGTGCGTAGGAAATTTTTTGAAATTACTACGTTCCCCAACACGGAAACCTCCAAGAATTAACCTAGATCGGAAGTTCCGCCGCCGCAAGCCTCTGTAGCCACGAGAAATCAATCTAGGCCCTCTCTGGCACCCTGCCGGAGAGGGCCATCATCACCGGAGGCCATGGAGGAGGATCCCGGAGGGGCCATCATCGCCATGAAGGCCAAGGACCAGAGGGAGAACCTCTCCCCATCTAGGGGGGAGGCCATGGAGGAGGAAGCACAAGGGGGAGAACCTCTCCTCCTCTCTCTCGATGGCGTCGGAGTGCCATCGGGAGGGGAATCATCGCCACGGTGATAGTCTTCATCAACATCACCACCATCATCACCATCCTCATCTCTTTTACGCGGTCCACTCTCCCGCACCCCGCTGTAATCCCTACTTGAACATGGTGCTTTATGCCACATATTATGATCCATTGATGTGTTGTCATCTTATGATGTTTTGCGTAGATATCCTTTGTCTTTGGGTTGATTGATGATCTAGATTGGTACGAGTTGTATGTTTTAGTTTGGTGTTGTCCTATTGTGCCCTCCGTGTCGCGCAAGCGTGAGGGATTCCCGCTGTAGGGTGTTGCAATACGTTCATGATTCTCTTATAGTGGGTTGGTGAGTGACTGAAACACAAATCCGAGTAAGGGGGTTGTTACGTATGGGAATAAAGAGGACTTGATGCTTTAATGCTATGGTTGGGTTTTACCTTAATGATCTTTAGTAGTTGCGGATGCTTGCTAGAGTTCCAATCGTAAGTGCATATGATCTAAGAAGAGAAAGTATGTTAGCTTATGCCTCTCCCTCATATGAAATTGCAATGACGACTAACGGTCTTGTTAACGATTGCCTAGGACAATTCCGCACACCGATCCATCATTCTTCCACACTCGCTATTTATAATATTTAGTAATATATTCTAACTTTATGATAACAGCACCTACTTTTATGTTTTAGCTCTCCGATACCATGCAAAGTTATCCTCTTCATACCAACAACGTGGTTTTATTTCTCGTTTCTAGTTGGAAGCAAACGTTCGGTGCACGTAGAGTCGTATCAGTGGCAGATAGGGCTTTAGAGAATATTGATCTTACCTTTAGCTCCTTGTGGGTTCGACACTCCATACTTATCACTTCCACCTTTGGAAATTGGTACGATGATTCCCTGCACTCCTTGTTCCCTCCTATATAAAGGAGAGGGGGGCATCCCCTCTCCCCATTGCCGTTGAACGAATCAGACTGGGGCAACACCCGGGACACGCCACCGAACTCCATATCTGGAACCCCACCACGACTAAGACGCCGAAGGAGGAAACCACACCTGCCATCCATCAACCACGAATCCGGCACACGTTCCGTCGTCCGTATGTCGTCGATGCAGACCACAATCTACATCCGCTCCTGAACTACCTCCCAACCTCCACGCCGATGTTGGAGGAGACACCGTCGCAACAGCGGAGCCCGAAGACACATGTCCAACACGAGGATGCCGCCGTCACACCATCAATGCTTGAACAATCTAGTTTCCAAAATCATCCCCAATCATAGGCCGATCGCCTTTTGGAGAAGGATCCGAAGAGCCTTTATTCAACGCCGCCATCGAAGTCAAGACGATGAACAGCCTAAAAACGAAGCTACTTTAGTTTAAAACTGTCCACACACGTGGATCCGGCGACCCCCCCTGGTCACCGACGACCGAGGTCGTCGGCTGAGGGGAGCCGCCGGAGGACGGCGGCGGAGGAACTCTCCTTGGAGAGACGCTGGCGAGATCATCTTTTTCTTCCAGAGGAAGAAAGAACGACCCGTCGGCCGTCAATTTGGAGGAGAGGAGCACGACTTATACTACACACGCCTTTGCTTCCATCACTCTCACCGACTGCACTACACAGAAGCGTGGCGTGGAGGAGCAGGTCTATACTGTAGTGGTTTTATTTACACAAGCGGTTCGTATGTGTATCCCTAACGGAAACCTGCCGCACGTAACGGAAAGGGAAAACGACTTTGTCCCCCAGGTCATGGCTTGACTCGAGAGGTCTTTTGCCAGGACCAGGACCGGGGGTGCGACTGGACGGACATTGCACCACAAGTGGTGCACCTCCTATCGTGGTTTCCCATCAGAAAGTGGCCTGTCTTTGCACCACAAGTTACGGTTCTGGCTGGCTTGACTTGATGATACTACACCGTCTCAGTCGGGAGAGTGGATATTTCAGCGCACAAACATCCATCCATGGAAGTCATTGCTGCCAAATGAATCAATAATTTGCGCCAAGTAAAATCTAGACAACTCACCGGACTTCAATCTGACACGTATGTACTACCCTACGCCCCAACTTATGTGACTAACAGCCAACGTTGCATTCGATTCAAATATCAGAGCTGGAACTATCTACATATGTGTCCAAGAATCTAGATATACAAGCAGCAAAAGTCATGTCCAAGGAGATATTTAACCATTGAACTACGCTTGCTATGAATATTAGAGCATCTTCAACAGGTGATATAAAATAAGGCACTCAAAAAAGGATTTAGGGCACCAAAAAGTGGATTTTGAGGCATCAATTTTTTTTTCTACCATAGCAGATGAGGTATAATAGGGCACAGGAGGGCGGTGGATCCGGCGACACGTCGGTGCGGCGAGGGCGGTAGTGGCAGGAACTGGTCTGCATAGCAGCGATAGCTGCCGAATAGGGTGTGGTGGCGGTCGATTAGGTCAATGGCGACCAATTTGATGACAGATCTGTCGGCGGGACGGTTTGTTGGTTGGTGTGCGCGCGGTTGCATTTTTGGTCTGTTGCAGCCGCACGCGTGATGTATATTTACATCACTTTGCTGCAAAATTCCAGGCCGCCGCAAAAAAATTGCATCACCAAATAGAGACAAGGCATTTGCTGGAGGAACATTTCTGGGTCCAAATGCCCTAATAACAGTTTTTTGGATAGCTGCCGTATTTTGTATCATCTGTTGTTGGAGTTGGAGATGCTCTTAAGGACGTACTCCCTCCGTTTCAAAATAGATGACCCAACTTTGTACTCACTTTAGTACAAAGTTAGGTCATCTATTTTGAAACGAAGGGAGTAGATACAAGGAACAAAAAGCCATGCCGGTGGAAGTACTGCTTATATTACATATCATACACAAGAACCTTCTCATGCAAATACAAGGAACAATTCCACTCTTGCTGGAACAGCTACCCATTTTCCAATCTGAAGCTGCAAAACACAAATATACTCCGTCCGTCCCATAATGTAAGACGTTTTTGACACTAACGTAGTGTAGAACATCTTACATTATGGGACAAAGGGAGTACCAAACAAACAAGCAAGACAAGCTGGCAGCTTATGATCCCACAATCAACAAACTGTGACAGCAGATCCTTCTCATGTTCCTCAAGACCCCTGCAAATAACAAGAAATGACAGCAAACTGAGCAAGTGAGATTCAAGATCAGATGAGGCAGCACCTGCATCGTTAGCAAACCACTTGCCACCCCCGCAACTCTTGGATCAATCTGAGTCCAGAATTCAGTTGGAACAACAACTTCAAAGGAACAACAGCAATTTGACCACAAGTATCCTTCTGGTGTGAGGATTTAAGACCAGAGGAAGCAACACCACAGGTTGCCACTTGCCACCACACAAGTTTGAAGCAATATCCTGAATTCAGTAGGAACAACTTCGAAGGAATAACAGCAATTTGAGTATTTGACCACAGGATGAAGCAAGAGCTGCATCATTGTGTAAGCACAGGCTGCAACAAAACCCACACTGGATCAACATCTTGAATCCTGAGCAAAGTCACATCTCATTGGAAAAAGCCTCTTCCAGATCTCTTTCAGAAGATTTCTCTCACACTGATAAGAGTGTTTTGCCTTCGCTGAACAGATGCTCCAGACATAAACCATTCAGCGGGAGCAGGTTTCCTTTGGTCCAACTGCCAGTTGGGTAATTATCCCGTCCACAAAAACAACAGACTAGAGTACTTTTATTTCACACACACACACGCATACTGTAAATACGGCGGCGGGCATTAAACCGTTACAAGCCAGGTAGGTTTCATAAGAAGCGAAGATAAACAGCTTTGTCTTGCAGGGTCGAATTGAAATATTTACAGGAAACCACAGCATAAAGACGCCGGCCTCATGGGAGTCTTCTTTCGGGACTCCGTCTACATGTTGGAAGCACGGGAGCCAGGGCGATGCTGGCTACAATAGAGATAACTCAAACCACTCAGCAAGATGTCAAGTATAATCAACAGGAGCGTTCTTACCGTCGTTCCCATCAGTAGAAATCGAAGTAGCATAATTACCTTCAGCTCTCGGAAGAACGTGGACCATTTTCATCAGATGAGGATGATGAGGATCCATCTCCGAAGATCGCGTTCAACGCAGACGTCACATCTCTATCATTTATTGAACTTTCATCAAGCAGACTGCCTCCATCATGGTTAGCACCTTCTATATCACTATTACTTGACTCAGCATGATCTCCATCAGCACTCACTGTCCCACCACCACTGCCTGATTCACATGGGTTCTTTGACTCCTCTGTAGGCAACTGAAATCGACAAATTGGGCAAGAACTGTGGAGCTCCAGCCATGGAAGGATGCAATTGGAGTGAAATTTGTGTTGACAAGGCATCTCCTTCGCCTCCGTCCCCATTTCAAACTCCTCAAGACAGACTGTACAGCCCAGTACTTCCTGGATGTTCACAGTTGGCAATGCTGCCACAGATTCCTTCTTGGCAGGCGGAGTCCCAGAACGATTCAGGTCACTGTCTGCCAAACGCTGCAAGAGCATATCTAGGCCAGGACCAAGAAAGTAGTCACCAAGTGAAACGCCAGTACTTGTGTTGCTTGAGTTCTCTTGGTTGTCACTAGGTCCAAATGTTCCTTGGAGAATAATGGCCTCATTGTTGGAGTTTATCAATATTAAGCTCTCTGTCCTTTCTCCCCCTCGGTCTCTCTCCCTTGCTCTTTCCCTCTCTCTTCTAGCCCTCTCCCTCTCCCTTCTCTCCCTGTCCCTTCTTTCCCTCTCCCTCTCCCGGTCTCTCTCGCTGTCCCTGTCCCTGTCCCTGTCCCTGCCAATGCCATCCAAACCCCTTAAGTCATCACGGAGGGTCTGGAGCAGCCTGACAAGCGACGAGCCCCTCCTCCTTCGCCTCCTAATCATGTCTTCAAGCTCACGGTCAGAATCATCATCATCATCATCTTCATCCTCATCATCAGTATCCCTCAGGGCACTCCTGATCCTTGCTTGGCGTGAGTCCTCATCAGAAGAAGAATCCATCATATCCCTCTGGGGCCTTGATCGCCGAGACGAACCCCCCATCATCCCAAGCAGCAGCGGGGCCCAGAGCGAGAGGTTCCGCTCAGACCTCACGTTCGTGGACGGCTCAAAGCCCTCGGACCCCATCTCTTCCACGAAGCCGCCATCACAGTCTGGGCACTTCTTCTCCGGCTCCACAGGAACGATCACCTCGGCGCAGCTGTGGCACCAGTACCTGCTTTCTTGACCTTCTTCCATCTTGTGACTCTCCAAATGCTTTCTTCTTCCTTACCCTTACTGCAGTATCTCCCAGTCCTGATCCACGGCCGAAACACTTTATAGCACCCAAACAACTAATAACTACACAGACAAGAAGATGCCTTCCTTGAGCAGCACAGCGAAGCTATCCTTTACAGCACCCTGAAACAAAGTTTCCCCGTGAGCATCTCCACTTAATTTGCACCAAGGCAGGAAGTAACAGATCTACCAACAGAGAAGTAAACCATTTCCTAGTAGTATAAGCCACACTTCACAATCAAGAAAGGCACACATGATACTTCCTGGAACCTTTCTACACGAGCATATCCACTAGATTTGCACCAACACAAAAGGTAAGAGATCTACTAACAAGGAAAGGCAAACCAGCTTGTTTGTACTAGTGCAAACCATGCTTAACAACCAAGAAAAGCAGGACAACACTCAGAAGCTTTCTTCTACCATACCCCCAGCATCTAGTGCAAGCAGAGCAGGCATGCCTACCACGAAATCGAGCCAAGCATCATTCACACCAAAAAATTAAGAAAAGGGTGGCCGGTTTCAGTGAAACCCAGGGTCCTCCAGCCCTCAGATTCGATTTCAGAGCAGCGAAGCCACTCCTAGTCGCCTACCGACCCCATAATCCAGCCCGCCACTCTACCACAAACTCGAGATCCGCATCAGAAACAACCCTAAGCGCGCAACGACCCAGGATCTGCGATCGCGGGGGACACACAAGTGCTCCTACAAGCGAGGGGAACGAATCGAATCGCGCTGGAGTACCGAACTGATCCAGGAGGCTCGAACAAGAGAGGAAGAGGAGGCGCGCAAACCATTCCGCGGCGGCCGTCGGCGAGGATCCCGGGCTCGGCTCAGGCCATGATTCTTCCGCCGGCGCGTCGCTCGTCAGTGTGGGCGTCAGCAAATTGGTTGGGTAGGGGTGTGGGGAGGCGGAGGGGACGAAGGAAGGAAGGGGAGAGGAAAGGGAGGAGGGGGGGATAAAGTCGTGCGCCAGTCGAAGACCCCGCCGTCGGGGCGAGTAATTTATATTTTAAGCGGGGACTTCGGTGTAAATGCCGGTTTTATTACCGGTTTGGCCCTGGGTTTATTAGATTATTGACGAGCGGGTGGGGGTGGGGGTGGGGGTGGGGCCTCGGGATTCCGAGACGTCAGTCCGCGTTGTACTCTTTGTCTTCTTTTTTATTTTTATTTGTGGGAGTCCGCGTAACCGCGTTGTACTGCTTGCTTCGGCCCACTTGTGAAAAGCCGTCCGGTTTTTAATCCAGGCTAGAGTAGTGTGAGAGTGCGACGTGTAATCCAACGGACCGTCGCTGGTTAGTGGGTGCGATTAGGTGTGCTCCTGCATCATCCAAGTGTTGTGTTGTTGTTTTTTTCTTTTGCCGGGTGTTGTGTTGTTTGTTCATGAGAGCGGTTACGTGGCGGCTGCGATTTGTTAAGCATTCGTATTTTTTATCTAATAAAAATACATTATTCGGTATATGTGATCTTGTGATACGAAGAGGCACATCACCCGCCAAAAAAAAATGATACGAAGAGGCACATGCCGTTTTGAAAGAACACGCCAACATATACTCCATGTAGCAGGTTTTGATAAAACATTTCATGCTAGTACGTATTATGGCTTGATCGGTAAAAGTTTCTAACAAAATCTCAAAAATTGACATAATTTACCGTCTATGCATCTGCGGATGCACACCACCATGACTTTTATTAAAATTGATGCAAGGTGATAAGACCAAATAATCAACAAGCGTGAAAAAGACATGGTTCAAAAGACTAAGGTGGCCTTTGTTTGGGCTTCAACTATTGATTGCTGGATTCTACGCCTCAAAATAGCTGATTCCGAAACAAACACCCAACTTCCCATCTCAGATTTTCAGAATTGATTCTCACAAATGAACTAGCAGGCAGCCCAAGCCCGAAGCTGCGATTTTGCAGATTCCCGAGCTGCCACTTATGCAGGTTCGAGTCTAACCCAAGTTCTCCCTGTTATTACACCAGGAATGCCACCGCCCCCTTGACCCAAATTTCTCCATCAGGGCCTTCTCCTCTCCCTTCGTTATCTTCACCAGAGCGAAAACGGAGGGAGAGAGAGGGGATGTTGCCCCCTCTCTAGGCCTTGTTCGGTTGCCGTGGTTAGATTCCACGAGTGGTTTCTAACCTCCTAGGGATTGGGTGATCCCCTACTTGTCACCCAACCCCCGTTGTTCCTCATCCACATGAATCCCTACGACCATAACCTGTTCGGTTATTCCCTTTTTATATTCTCTGTAAGCGCATTAGGTCAGATCGGGAGGAGGAGATGGGAAAGAAGAGGGGCAGAGGAGAAGGAGAAGAGGCTTACCGGATGGGGGAGAAGGGAGAGGTGGGGAAGTATGCCGCCATTGTCCCCTCCGGATGGCTGCGTCGCCGGCGCCGCCGCCGCCGCCGAATCGCATGAGAGAGAGAAGTCGGGGACTCGGGAAGAGAGAGCTCGAACTTTTTCTTCTCGCGTACCGTTTCGTCCGTCATGGGAGGGATTGGTTCCACGGGTAGAAGGGCGAGGATTATATCCCGGGTAGTTCCACCTGGTTTGGGAGGGATTGGGTGGGGGTGTAGCCCCGACCGGGTTTAACCGAACACACTTATAAAGCAGGCCGGGGTCGAATCCCGGTCGGGCCGAAACCACGGGGTTCGGCGGGGATTGCGCGCCAATCCCGGCGGGGGAGGGGCTAACTGAACAAGGCCCTAGGGTGTTGCGCCGCCACCTTCGCCTCCAGATCGAGCAGATCCGAGCACCTCCGCCCCTCCCCACGAGTGCGACCTGCCTGCAAATCTTAGTTGTAGCAGGTCACACCTACGCTGCCGGCGGCGGCATCCATGTTGACCAGATCAGAAGCATCGGCTGCTCCCCGATCTCTAGGCACCATCCTCTTCCCCTCCCTGACCTCCATGGCAAGCTTCTCCCTGATCTATTACTTGACCTTTTTTTTTCTTGCGTGGAATTTTTTGTTCAGATCATGTGTGTATGATAACCTGCCAGAATATGTACGTATGTATTGAACAGATGAATTGGAAGATTTATGAGCTCTTTGATGAATGTGATCAATTTTTGCAAGTTCTATGATGGACCATTTGTACATTCCGGGCATTGTGGAAATTTCATAAAACTTGTGGTTTCTCTACAACAGGTAAACAAACAGTCAGCTTCTGATTCTTAAAATCCACAGCCACAGCTGATTCTCTACAATCTAAGCCACATCTAATTCTTAGGAATCTGTAGCCCAAACAAAGGGGGCCTAAGTCGATGTTCTTCCTCTGTAATGCCTTTAAGAATGAGAATTCACTCCCCACAACATCGCCAATTTCGGCTTGTGGCGGCTAGAACAATATTTCTAATCATGGATGTATGGTCCAATCAGTGAAGGACATCACACACGAAAACAAGGCCTTTAACAAGATAAGGTGGGAGTGTTTCGTTGTTAATATCACAGTTAAGCGGATTTTTTTATTCCACACAGAACTACCATGACGTCCAGCGTGATGAAAAAAGTCTCTAGCACCCCTATGGCATCTTGCCAACTACTCATTCGTAGATAGGATGGAAAGATGCAAATTATTCATACTTGTTCGAAGTCAAGGCTTCAACCAATTAAACGCCTCAAAACGACTCTTGCAAATAAAGTCAAGTCTCGCGCCCTCTCAAGCGGTCTGGTTATGTGGGGGACCTCACATGCCTTTTGTATTATATATGTTTTTTAGAGGACCTTTTGTATTATATGTAAGATGCTCTTTTTGATGCTTGATTATGTCAGCATTTGGAAAAGAGTCAATTACACCGGTGGTGCTAGAACTTGATGCAAATGGTCACTTTAGTGCTACAACTTGTGGCATACATCGAAGTGGTGCAAAAACATGGCCCGAACGTGCAAATACGGTGCTAATCGTGTTTGTATACACCCACGACGCTGACGAGGCATGCTAGCGTGGCATGGGGCCCGTTTGTCAGTGACCCAACAATGAAGACAAGGCGTGTGGCATGCTTTTTTGTATGGAACCCCCTCGTTTTTTTTTCATAGTAAAGCTGCTGACAAGCGGTCCGAGCTATTTGCAGCACAAATTTTAATTGAATGGGAAAAAGGTATGCTCAGGTTTCAAACCCGAGCAACCTCAAGTTCCCTACTCGGAAAGTTAGCCAGCCAACCCATTCACCATTCATGTACATTAAGGAAACACAGGCTATATTTTTGAAAAAAAATAAACACAATCTATATATCCTCAGTTGAATAACAAAAATAGGAAAACATCGTAAAAATGATGCAGCCGCGGCGACTCGAACCCTGAGCATACCGTTAGTTTTTTTTAACATTTTCAAAATGTTAGTTTTTTCGAAATTTTATTTAAAAAATGGAATTATAGTTTTAAATAATATAGATATAAATAAAATAAATAACGTTAAGTAAATGCTCATGTAGTTTCATAAAATGTTTACCTATTAAATTAATAAAAATTCATAAATTAAATTATGAGTTATAAAAATATTTGTATAATTTTAAAAGTGTTTGCACATGTTAAATAAAAATTAAAGTCATTGATAGAAATATGTATATGTAAATAAATTCTTATATAAGTATAAATATTTTCATGTTTAATTAAATTATTAATTTAGTAGTATATAAAAGTGTCCAGTATTTAAAAGAATTGTGTTGTTTTAAAAGTGTTCATGCGATTTTGATAAAGGGTTTTTTTGTCAGATGTTTTTTTAATAAAGTTTGTATGTTTTAAAAAAATTAACTATAAAAATATAAATATATGTACAAAGACAGTTGTTCCTCAAATATATACATATTTAAAATTATATGTATGTTATTTATAGTTATAATTTAAATATATTTTTACAAACTGCAAAAAATAAAAATAAAATAGTAACATATTAAAAATGGGCCACAGTAACTGACAAACTGATGTCAGTTTTGGCCCATGAGTATGTTCTGTTATAGACGTAAATGGTAGCATTGTCTAAAAAACGTAAAGAGTCATAAACCTTTGCAGATTTGTGTTGTTTAATTAAAAAACATTCTCCTAAAATATTAAAGAATATAAGGTTGTGTATCCTATTCAGACAACGAGCGGAATTTTTGTCAGGTGGTTAGCAGCGGACACATTAAATTGGAGGTCGCTGGTTCGAAACCTAAGCGCACTCTTTTTCCGTTCAATTATTATTTTTGCTGCTGATAGCTGGGACCCGCCTGTCAGGGTATTTTTGGTGAAAAAAATAAAAGACAAGGGGGTTTCTAGGAAAAAAGGAAAAATACACACGCCTTGTCTTCATTGTTTGGTCACTAACAACGGGCCCCATGCCATGCTGGCAGGCCTCGTCAGTGTTGCGGGCGTATACAAACATGATTAGCATCGTATTTGCACACCCAAGCCAAGTTTTTGCACCACTTCAATGTATGCCACAACTTCTAGCACTAAAGTGACCGTTTACGCCAAGTTCTAGCACCACCTGTGTAATTGACTCTTTGGAAAATAACAAGGCTGGATTTTCTACCAACTTCAAATATTTTCTCTAGTGCCGAGACAAAAGCTTTGTCTCGTCTAATTAATCTAGAATCGTCAAATTGGTCAACTGATTTAGCGGAAAATGCACTGTGTACTATAACAAGGATTTTCATCTTTATAGCAATGTAGCAAAAATAGTGTTTGTTGACGTGTCGGCTCAGTCTCTCGGAGGTGCTCATAAGAGTATGGTATGCGTTCACACGGGTGAGTATATGGGAGTATATATATATATTTTTTTAGAAAAGGAGGATGACCCCCGGCCTCTGCATCTGGGAGATGCATACGGCCACTTTATTGATTATTCTCGAGGACCGTACAAAGTGTTACAACAATGTGTCTGAACCACCATCTTGGCAACATATGTCGCTACTCCTATCCAAAATGATGAGGGGTGCTAGCTGGGCCACTACCAAACCACTCACCTAAGCCTAACATCAAAAGCCGGAAGCCGAAACTCATTCGGAAGCCCCAGCCGAGCCACATACCGGGTCTGGGGCACAATCCGGTCAGACGCACTCATGTGTCGTCGCCGCCATCTTCCACAGGTCCGTCTTCAGATCATATTGAGGCTTCTAACTTGTCTGGCCACTCTGCCATCGACGTCCCCATGACGCCAGACAGCTTCCTCCTCCTGCACGAGTCCATCTCCGCGCATCAGACGCCGAGTCTCCACAGCACCATGCCGCCGAGATCCGCCACCATCAATGTGAAAGATGAAGCACCGCTCCACCAAAGTTGCCGTCCTCTAGTCCCTCGAGCCCGTGTGCACCTCCAAGAATGACGCCCCCAGGGGGAAACGACACCAGAGAGCCGCCGTCATCCGATCTACTGATCTAGGGTTTCCCCGGAGGTAGCAGAGAGTGGCCTTGAACTTCTCCACGACGATGCCTTCAGGAAGGGAACGATGCAGACAGCGTCGCCATCGCCGGCCTTGGCAATAGCCAATAGCAGGTTTTCACCCAGATCTGATCGAAGACCTCCATCTCTCGTACACGGGTCGCCGTCCGAGAAAGCCGCCGACGAGCAGACGCCGGATCTAAGTCCCGCCGCCGCCGCGCGCAGACCGGCCGACCACGTGGTTGCAGCCGCGCCGCTGCAATCCACCTCGATGCAGAGCCCACGAGGACCTGCGCCGCCACCCCGCGACGCCCGCTACCGCCAGGGACCAAATCCGCGCGGATCTAGCCGGAGGCGTGCCGGCCCGCCACCGCCCGATCTGACCCGCCACAGCCGCCGCGCCGCGGCCGCCCACCAGGTCGCCGCCAAGGCAGGCCACCCCGATGGAGCGCTGCCGCGCCGCTAGCCCCCGCCATAGGCTAGCGCCCCCGCTCGGGAAGCCGTCCCGCGCCGGCCATTACCATGGGCGGAGGGGAAAGGAAGGCCCCGCCGCCGCCCCGGCCGGCCGGGCTTCGCCCGGCAGCCCCACCGGGCGGCGGCGAGGGAGGTGGGCAGAGGAGGGAGGAGAGAGGCGGCGGCCGGGATGGGTTCCCCTCGGGGCGCCCACGGGAGCGCCCGCGAGAGGAGGCATGTGAGTATATATGAGCGTCTGCATCTGTATTGTATTTTCAAAAATTCTTCTAGTAGTTAAATAGTACTCCGTCTGTTCATAAATATAATATGTTTTGAATATTACAATATAAACTACATACCGACTAAAATAAGTGAACAAACACATTAAAACGTGTCTATATACGTCAAATTAAAAAAAGCTAGAACATCTTATATTTCTGGACGGAGGGGCAACTTTTTGCGTACATGCAAACCGCCAATAACTGCACGCGCACAGTACGCGCACATGCCGCGCAGAACTAACATATATATTTTTGTACTAAGATAAGTTAGACTTTAGGTTTAAAAATGTTGGCTAGTGCAGACTAGTAAGTCAGTGGAGTAGCAAACTCAAAATTCATATTCATATAGCAACTGGTTGTTTTGAACCAAAGTCGCGGACGGAGTGACACGCTCGGCGTCATGGGCCGGCTACAAGAAACGAAGAATACTCGGTACGTACGTGGGACCCTTCATCATCCACACAGAACAGATACCGTAGTGGACGGGTAGAAATTAATTATCCAGTGGAAATCACGTCGTTTTACTCCGTCGTCTCGTGCGTAGGCTTGATGGTGATTAGCAGCTGCATCTCCTCGACTTGATCGCTCCCACTTGCTGTTTTTGTTGCACAGGATGCATCGTGGGATTCTGGGATGAGGACTGCTAGACTGCACTGCAGGCTGTGCCAAAGCGCGTATCAGCTTCAGGCACACGTGGGGTCCTGTGGTTGCGCTTGTCTGGCAGATGACAGAGACGACCGACTTGCGGTCGTCGCGGGGATCTTCTTCTTTCTCTCTCGACACAAAATACTCTCTTTATTAGGGCATCTCTAACCGCGTCCACGCGTCCATTAGGCCAACTCCACCGCGTGACCCAAATCGTCCGGGGCTGTCCGTTTGGGGTTAAACGGACATACGAGACGTCCCAGCGCGCGACCCCATCCGCAAAAAGCGTCCGTTTCTGGTCCGCCTCACCCCATCCTAGGCGCAAACTTGGTCTAGTTTTGCGTCTGAAACGGACACGCCCGGACGTTTTCTGCGTGGTCCTCGTCCGCCCCTGTCTCTTCGCATGTGAGGCCTGGCCTGCTAATCATTGAAATAGAGGGGCCCACCCACCCACCCCCTCTCTCTCCTCCTTTTCTCTCATTCTTCTGCACCGCTCCGGCGCACGACCCCGGCAGCCGCGCCGCCGGCTGACACGACGCGGGCGTGGTGCGGGTTGGCCCGGCGCAGGCGTGGCGGGGAGCGTTGCTGGCGGGGCGCGGCACGGGCGGGGCGCGGTGCTGGCGCTGGCGGGCCGGCGCGCGCCGGCCGGCAGGCCGCAGCGGGGGCACGGGCGGCGGCGCGGCATGCGCGGGCGGGGTGTGGTGCGGGCGGGGTGCGGCGCTGGCACGGGCAGGGCGCAGCGCGGACGTGGAGCGGGCGGGGTGGGCGTGGCGCTGGCGCTGGCGGGGCGGGGGCGGGGCGGCGCGCGCGTGCAGGGGCACGGCTGGGCGCGGCGCTGGCAGGGCGGGGGGCGGGCGGCGCGCGGACGGCGGCGGGGAAGCGCGTGCGCGGGCGCGGCGCGCGCGCGGCGGCGGGGCAGAAAAAGTGCGGCAAGGCGCGGCGCCGGCTGGACAGGAGCAGGGCGTGGGAGAGCGCCCCGGCGAGCGAGCGCGAGCGGCCACGGCATGCCATGGCGGGCGCGGACAGCAGTGGACGTTTTGAAGTTGGTTGCTGCGGTGGGCGACTCGAACAGACGCCGGACGCACATGTCCGCTTTCACACCCATCGCCACCCCAAACAGATGAAATCCGAATAAACCGGACGTTTGTTTGGGGTCTTGCGGTGGAGTTGGCCTTAGCCAGGGCCATGGCCTGGGCATGGATCTATTTCTTCACTGTAGCAATCAGAACACTATTTAACATTATTTACTAGTGTAGCTAGGCTGTTGGCCCGGGGCATGCTGCCAATCTGGCTACGCCTTTGCGTCCATAGACACGGATATGGGAGACCCTCATCCAACTCAATGCATCAAATGTCTGTCCAGCCCTAACATTCTCTTGTTGACAAGAATATATCGAATCAATAGCATTATTTGCATACATGAAAATGGTTGCAAACATATGCATTACAACGAAAAAGCATCAAATGTTCGGCAAGTTTTTACATCCAACAGACCCAAAGTTAACAGTCCTGTTGTCCGTGCAAAAAACATTATTTTTGGCATGGACAGACGGCTATCTGTGGCAAATACTTTGCTCTGCAGCCGGCAACTCCTTAGGTTCAGCTCCTTCAACTCGATTGCCAAACGCTTGAACAACTTTGCACGGTAGGCTTGCACGATCCTCGCTGCATCGAGATCCAAGACCGTCATCTTCAAGGTCAACATCTTGGCATAGCCCGAGTTGGTCGTGAGCTCAATCCTCTTCTTTCCGAGATTGATCTTCTTCTCTGTCGCCGCCGTGAACTTCTCAAACCTCTCGGCATTTCTTCCTCATTCGCGTCATTGCGCTTAACGCATGCCTGCTCCTTTTTCACCATGATATCCTCGAACCTCTTTGTTATCTTGGCCGGCATCCCTTCTCGCTTCTCCTTCTCCCACGTCCTCCGCCGAAATCCCCTTTTGACCTTCTTGGGCGGCTCTCCTTTTGTAGAGTCACTATCTTGGTTTTCATTCACGATGATGTCGGCTGCCTTGTTGGAATTGGCAATGGATAGGAGCCATTTGGAGCGCGCATTCAACTTCAACCAATCATACATGAAGATGAAATGCTTCTTCTCCACATTGAAGAACCATGTGAAGGAAATATGCCCTAGAGGCAATAATAAAGTATTATATATTTCCTTATATCATGATAAATGTTTATTATTCATGCTAGAATTGTATTAACCGGAAACATAATACATGTGTGAATACATAGACAAACAGAGTTTCACTAGTATGCCTCTACTCGACTAACTCGTTAATCAAAGATAGTTATGTTTCCTAGCCATAGACATGAGTTGTCATTTGATTAACGGGATCACCTCATTGGGAGAATGACGTGATTGACTTGACCCATTCCGTTAGCTTAGCACCCGATCGTTTAGTATGTTGCTATTGCTTTCTTCATGACTTATACATGTTCCTATGACTATGAGATTATGCAACTCCCGTTTACCGGAGGAACACTTTGTGTGCTACCAAACGTCACAACGTAAATGGGTGATTATAAAGGTGCTCTACAGGTGTCTCCAAAGGTACTTGTTGGGTTGGCGTATTTCGAGATTAGGATTTGTCACTCCGATTGTCGAAGAGGTATCTCCGGGCCCACTCGGTAATGCACATCACTATAAGCCTTGCAAGCATTGTGACTAATGAGTGAGTTGCGGGATGATGTATTACCGAACGAGTAAAGAGACTTGCCGGTAACGAGATTGAACTAGGTATCGAGATACCGACGATCGAATCTCGGGCAAGTAACATACCGATGACAAAGGGAACAACGTATGTTGTTATGCGGTCTGACCGATAAAGATCTTCGTAGAATATGTGGGAACCAATATGAGCATCCAGGTTTCGCTATTGGTTATTGACCGGAGAGGTGTCTCGGTCATGTCTACATAGTTCTCGAACCCGTATGGTCCGCACGCTTAACGTTACGATGACAGTTTTATTGAGTTTTGATGTACCGAAGGAGTTCGGAGTCCCGGATGAGATCGGGGATATGATGAGGAGTCTCGAAATGGTCGAGACGTAAAGATCGATATATTGGACGACTATATTCGGACATCGGAAAGGTTCCGAGTGATTCGGGTATTTTTCGAAGTACCGGAGTGTTACGGGAATTCGTATTGGGCCTTAATGGGCCATACGGGAAAGGAGAAAAAGGCCCCAAGGGGTGGCCGCACCCCTCCCCATGGGCTAGTCCGAATTGGACTAGGGGGGGGGGGGCGCCCCCTTCCTTCTTTCTCCTTCCCCCTTCCCTTCTCCTACTCCCACAAGGAAAGGAGGAGTCCTACTCCCGGTGGGAGTAGGACTCCCCCCTTGGGCGCGCCACCTCCCCTTGGCCGGCCCTCTCCTCCTTGCTCCTTTATATACGGGGGCAAGGGGGCACCCAAGGACACACAATTGATATACGATATTTTAGCCGTGTGCGGTGCCCCCCTCCACCATATTACACCTCGATAATATCGTTGCGGAGCTTAGGCGAAGCCCTGCGTCGGTAGAACATCATCATCGTCACCACGCCGTCGTGCTGACGAAACTCTCCCTCAACACTCGGCTGGATCGGAGTTCGAGGGACGTCATCGAGCTGAACATGTGCTGAACTCGGAGGTGCCATGCGTTTGGCACTTGATCGGTCGGATCGTGAAGACGTACGACTAATCAACCGCGTTGTGATAACGCTTCCGCTGTCGGTCTACGAGGGTACGTGGACAACACTCTCCCCTCTCGTTTCTATGCATCACCATGATCTCGCGTGTGCGTAGGAATTTTTTTGAAAATACTACGTTTCCCAACAGTGGTATCAGAGCCTGGTTTTATGCGTTGATGCTATGCACGAGTAGAACACAAGTGAGTTGTGGGCGATATAAGTCATACTGCTTACCAGCATGTCATACTTTGGTTCAGCGGTATTGTGAGATGAAGCGGCCCGGACCGACATTACGCGTACGCGAGACTGGTTTCACCATTCGGAGCACTCGTTGCTTAAAGGTGACTGGCGGGTGTCTGTCTCTCTCACTTTAGTTGAACCGAGTGTGGCTACGCCCGGTCCTTGCGAAGGTTAAAACAGCAACAACTTGACAAACTATCGTTGTGGTTTTGATGCGTAGGTAAGAACGGTTCTTGCTAAGCCCGTAGCAGCCACGTAAAACTTGCAACAACAAAATAGAGGACGTCTAACTTGTTTTTGCAGGGCATGTTGTGATGTGATATGGTCAAGACATGATGTGATATAATTTGTTGTATGAGATGATCATGTTTTGTAACCGAGTTATCGGCAACTGGCAGGAGCCATATGGTTGTCGCTTTATTGTATGAAATGCAATCGCCATGTAATAGTTTTACTTTATCACTAAGCGGTAGCGATAGTCATAAAAGCAATAAGTTGGCGAGATGACAACGATACTACGATGGAGATCAAGGTGTCGCGCCGGTGACGATGGTGATCATGACGGTGCTTCGGAGATGGATATCACAAGCAGGGTGCTTCGGAGATGGAGATCACAAGCACAAGATGATGATGGCCATATCATATCACTTATATTGATTGCATGTGATGTTAATCCTTTATGCATCTTATCTTGCTTTGATTGACGGTAGCATTATAAGATGATCTCTCACTAAAATTTCAAGATAAAGTGTTCTCCCTGAGTATGCACCGTTGCGAAAGTTCTTCGTGCTGAGACACCACGTGTTAATCGGGTGTGATAGGCTCTACGTTCAAATACAACGGGTGCAAAACAGTTGCACACGCGGAATACTCAGGTTAAACTTGACGAGCCTAGCATATACAGATATGGCCTCGGAACACAGAGACCGAAAGGTCGAGCGTGAATCATATAGTAGATATGATCAACATAGTGATGTTCACCATTGAAACTACTCCATCTCACGTGTTAATCGGACATGGTTTAGTTGATATGGATCACGTGATCACTTAGATGATCAGAGGGATGTCTATCTAAGTGGGAGTTCTTAAGTAATATGATTAATTGAACTTAAATTTATCATGAACTTAGTCCTGATAGTATTTTTGCAAATTATGTTGTAGATCAATAGCTCGCGTTGTTGCTTCCCTATGTTTATTTTGATATGTTCCTAGAGAAAATTATGTTGAAAGATGTTAGTAGCAAAGATGCGGATTGGATACGTGATCTGAGGATTATCCTCATTGCTGCACAGAAGAATTATGTCCTTAATGCACCGCTAGGTGACAGACCTATTGCAGGAGCAGATGCAAACGTTATGAACGTTTGGCTAGCTCAATATGATGACTACTTGATATTTTAGTGCGCCATGCTTAACGGCTTAGAATCGGGACTTCAAAGACGTTTTGAACGTCATGGACCATATGAGATGTTCCAGGAGTTGAAGTTAATATTTGAAGCAAATACCAGAGTTGAGAGATATGAAGTCTCCAACAAGTTCTATAGCTAAAAGATGGAGGAGAATCGCTCAACTAGTGAGCATGTGCTCAGATTGTCTGGGTACTACAATCGCTTGAATCAAGTGGGAGTTAATCTTCCAGATAAAATAGTGATTGACAGAATTCTCTAGTCACCATCACCAAGTTAGTAGAACTTCGTGATGAACTGTAGTATGTAAGGGATGACGAAAGTAATTCCCGAGCTCTTCGCGATGCTGAAATCGACGAAGGTAGAAATCAAGAAAGAGCATCAAGTGTTGATGGTTAACAAGACCACTAGTTTCAAGAAAAGGGCAAAGGGATAGAAGGGGAACTTCAAAAGAACGGCAAGCAAGTTGCTACTCAAGTGAAGAAGCCCAAGTCTGTACCTAAGCCTGAGACTAAGTGCTTCTACTGCAAAGGGACTGGTCACTGGAAGCGGAACTGCCCCAAGTATTTGGTGGATAAGAAGGATGGCAAAGTGAACAAAGGTATATTGGATATACATGTTATTGATGTGTACTTACTAGTGTTTATAGCAACCCCTCGGTATTTGATAATGGTTTAGTTACTAAGAGTAGTAACTCGAAACGGGAGTTGCAGAATAAACAGAGACTAGTAAAAGACGAGGTGACGATGTGTGTTGGAAGCAGTTCCAAGATTGATATGATCATCATCGCACACTCCCTATACTTTCGGGATTAGTGTTGAAACTAAATAAGTGTTATTTGGTGTTTGCGTTGAGCATGAATATGATTTGATCATGTTTATTGCAATACGGTTATTCATTTAAGTTAAGAGAACAATTGTTGTTCTGTTTACATGAATAAAAACCTTCTATGGTCATACACACCAACAAAAATGGTTTGTTGGATCTCGATCGTAGTGATACACATATTCATAATATTGAAGCCAAAAGATGCAAAGTTAATAATGATAGTGCAACTTATTTGTGGCACTGCCGTTTAGGTCATATTGGTGTAAAGCGCATGAAGAAACTCCATACTGATGGGATTTTGGAATCAATTGATTATGGATCACTTGATGCTTGCGAACCATGCCTCATGGACAAGATAACTAAAACTCCGTTCTCCGGAACTATGGAGAGAGCAACAGATTTGTTGGAAGTCATACATACAGATGTATGTGGTCCAATGAATATTGAGGCTCGTGGTGGATATCGTTATTTTCTCACCTTCACAGATGATTCGAGCAGATATGGGTATATCTACTTGATGAAACATAAGTCTGAAACATTTGAAAAGTTCAAAGAATTTCAGAGTGAAGTGGAAAAACATCGTGACAAGAAAATAAAGTTTCTATGATCTAATCGCAGAAACAAATATTTGAGTTATGAGTTTGGTCTTCAATTAAAACAATGTGGAATAGTTTCACAAATTTATGCCACCTGGAACACCACAGCATAATGGTGTGTCCGAATGTCATAACCGTACTTTATTGGATATAGTGCAATCTATGATGTCTCTTACCAATTTACCACTATCGTTTTGGGGTTATGCATTAGAGACAGCTACATTCACGTTAAATAGGGCACCATCAAAATCCGTTGAGACGACGCCCTATGAATTGTGGTTTGGCAAGAAACCAAAGTTGTCGTTTCTTAAAGTTTGGGGTTGCGATGCTCATGTGAAAAAGTTTCATCCTGATAAGCTCAAACCCAAATCGGAGAAATGTGTCTTCATAGGATACCCAAAGGAGACAGTTGGGTACAACTTCTATCACAGATCCGAAGGCAAGACATTCGTTGCTAAGAATGGATCCTTTCTAGAGAAGGAGTTTTCTCTCTGTGGGAGGAAAGTAGAACTTGATGAGGTAACTGTACCTGCTCCCTTATTGGAAAGTAGTTCATCACAGAAATCTGTTCCTGTGACTCCTACACCAATTAGTGAGGAAGTTAATGATGATGATCATGTAACTTCAGATCAAGTTACTACCAAACCTCGTAGGTAAACCAGAGAGAGATCCACACCAGAGTGGTACGGTAATCCTGTTCTGGAGGTCATGTTATTTGACCATGACGAACCTACAAACTATGAAGAAGCGATGGTGAGCCCAGATTCCGCAAAATGGCTCGAGGCCATGAAATCTGAGATGAGATCCATATATGAGAACAAAGTATGGACTTTGATTGACTTGCCCAATGATCGGCGAGCCATTGAGATTAAATGGATCTTCAAGAGGAAGACAGACAGTGATAGTAGTGTTACTATCTACAAAGCTAGAATTGTCGCAAAAAGGTTTTCGACAAGTTCAAGGTGTTGACTACGATGAGAGTTTCTCACTCGTATCTATACTTAAATCTGTCTGAATCATGTTAGCAATTGCCACATTTTATGAAATATGGCAAATGGATAAACAAAACTACATTCCTTAATGGATTTATTAAAGAAGATTTGTATATGATGCAACCAGAAGGTTTTGTCAATCCTAAAAGGTGCTAACAAAATATGCAAGCTCCAGCGATCCATTTATGGACTGGTGCAAGCATCTCGGAGTAGGAATATACGCTTTGATAAGATGATCAAAGGATATAGTTTTATACAGACTTCCGGTGAAGCCTGTATTTACAAGAAAGTGAATGGGAGCACTACAGCATTTCTGATAAGTATATGTGAATGACATATTGTTGATCGGAAATAATGTAGAATTATTCTGCAAAGCATAAAGGAGTGTTTGAAAGGAGTTTTTCAAAGAAAGACCTCGGTGAAGCTGCTTACATATTGAGCATCAAGATCTATAGAGATAGATGAAGACGCTTGATAAGTTTTTTCAATGTGTACATACCTTAACAAGATTTTGAAGTAGTTCAAAATAGAACAGTCAAAGAAAGAGTTCTTGCCTGTGTTACAAGGTGTGAAATTGAGTAAGACTCAAAGCCCGACCACGGCAGAAGATAGAAAGAGAATGAAAGTCATTCCCTATGCCTTGGCCATAGGTTCTATAAAGTATGCCATGCTGTGTACCAGATCTATTGTATACCCTACACTGATTTTGGCAAGGGAGTACAATAGTGATCTAGGAGTAGATCACTGGACAGCGGTCAAAATTATCCTTAGTGGAATAAGGATATGTTTCTCGAATATGGAAGTGACAAAAGGTTCGTCGTAAAGGGTTACGTCGATGCAAGTTTTGACACTAATCTAGATGACTCTAAGTCTCGGTCTAGATACATATTGAAAGTGGGAGCAATTAGCTAAGAGTAGCTCCGTGCAGAGCATTGTAAACATAGAAATTTGCAAAATACTTACGGATCTGAATGTGACAGACACGTTGACTAAAATTATCTCACAATCAAAACATGATCACACCTTAGTACTCTTTGGGTGTTAATCACATAGCGATGTGAACTAGATTATTGACTCTAGTAAACCCTTTGAGTGTTGGTCACATAGAGATGTGAACTATGGGTGTTAATCACATGGTGATGTGAATTATTGATGTTAAATCACATGGCGATGTGAACTAGATTATTGACTCTAGTGCAAGTGGGAGACTGAAGGAAATATGCCCTAGAGGCAATAATAAAGTATTATATATTTCCTTATATCATGATAAATGTTTATTATTCATGCTAGAATTGTATTAACCGGAAACATAATACATGTGTGAATACATAGACAAACAGAGTTTCACTAGTATGCCTCTACTCGACTAGCTCGTTAATCAAAGATAGTTATGTTTCCTAGCCATAGACATGAGTTGTCATTTGATTAACGGGATCACCTCATTGGGAGAATGACGTGATTGAATTGACCCATTCCGTTAGCTTAGCACCCGATCGTTTAGTATGTTGCTATTGCTTTCTTCATGACTTATACATGTTCCTATGACTATGAGATTATGCAACTCCCGTTTACCGGAGGAACACTTTGTGTGCTACCAAACGTCACAACGTAAATGGGTGATTATAAAGGTGCTCTACAGGTGTCTCCAAAGGTACTTGTTGGGTTGGCGTATTTCGAGATTAGGATTTGTCACTCCGATTGTCGGAGAGGTATCTCTGGGCCCACTCGGTAATGCACATCACTATAAGCCTTGCAAGCATTGTGACTAATGAGTTAGTTGCGGGATGATGTATTACGGAATGAGTAAAGAGACTTGTCGGTAACGAGATTGAACTAGGTATCGAGATACCGACGATCGAATCTCGGGCAAGTAACATACCGATGACAAAGGGAACAATGTATGTTGTTATGCGGTCTGACCGATAAAGATCTTCGTAGAATATGTGGGAACCAATATGAGCATCCAGGTTTCGCTATTGGTTATTGACCGGAGAGGTGTCTCGGTCATGTCTACATAGTTCTCGAACCCGTAGGGTCCGCACGCTTAACGTTACGATGACAGTTTTATTGAGTTTTGATGTACCGAAGGATTTCGGAGTCCCGGATGAGATCGGGGATATGACGCGGAGTCTCAAAATGGTCGAGACGTAAAGATCGATATATTGGACGACTATATTCGGACATCGGAAAGGTTCCGAGTGATTCGGGTATTTTTCGGAGTACTGGAGAGTTACGGGAATTCGTATTGGGCCTTAATGGGCCATACGGGAAAGGAGAAAAAGGCCCCAAGGGGTGGCCGCACCCCTCCCCATGGGCTAGTCCGAATTGGACTAGGGAGGGGGGGCGCTCCCTTCCTTCTTTCTCCTTCCCCCTTCCCTTCTCCTACTCCCACAAGGAAAGGAGGAGTCCTACTCCCGGTGGGAGTAGGACTCCCCACTTGGGCGCGCCACCTCTCCTTGGCCGGCCCTCTCCTCCTTGCTCCTTTATATACGGGGGCAAGGGGGCACCCCAAGGACACACAATTGATATACGATATTTTAGCCGTGTGCGGTGCCCCCCTCCACCATATTACACCTCGATAATATCGTTGCGGAGCTTAGGCGAAGCCCTGCGTCGGTAGAACATCATCATCGTCACCACGCCGTCGTGCTGACGAAACTCTCCCTCAACACTCAGCTGGATCGGAGTTCGAGGGACGTCATCGAGCTGAACGTGTGCTGAACTCGGAGGTGCCGTGCGTTCGGCACTTGATCGGTCGGATCGTGAAGACGTACGACTACATCAACCGCGTTGTGATAACGCTTCCGCTGTCGGTCTACGAGGGTACGTGGACAACACTCTCCCCTCTCGTTGCTATGCATCACCATGATCTCGCGTGTGCGTAGCATTTTTTTTTTGAAATTACTACGTTTCCCAACACAATGTACACGCACAGGCTGGCTAGCAAAAAAGGACATGATCAACATGTTATTTCACACAGAGCATCCAACCAAAAGACCAACCCACAGAGCATATCCGGCCAAATCACCAACACATAAAACAATTTATTGGCACCATCCTCGGATCATTAGCGACGATGTCGCTAGACACCTTGAGCGGGGGGCACGATTGGTTCGCTTGTTCGCCGAGCTGGGCAATTTTTTTCCAAGCTCGTCGTTCTTTTAACCTTTGATTACTGACAGTACTTCCCGACCGCTCCGCTTCGGCAAATGTCTTTGCAATAATGCACTCATAGTTGCCTCTCGGCGGAGACTTTGGTGGTTTTGTCAGGGCAGCCAGAGTGCGCTTCGCTTTCACCGGATCTACCTTCTCCTCCGGAGGTGGATGTTTATTTGCTTTCACCCCTTCAAAGAAGTTCGTCACTTCGGCTCGCACGATCTTCGTGGTTTCCTCCTCGGTCCTCTCGTATGGTAACTTCTCTGGAGTCTTCAGAGAAGGACCGAATCTGTATTGCCTCCCTCCTCTGGCTGTACTGCTAGACGCCGGCAGAGCAGACGGAGCGGCTGCGGCTGTCTTCTTTCCTTGCTTACAAGGCGGAGGAGAAGGACTACGACGCGCCGGAGCAGCCGGAGCGGCGGTGGGTCTCTTCCGCCCTTGCTGACGAGGCAGAGAAGGAGGAGGCTGGCTGCTCTGGCGCGCCGGCACAGGCGGAGAAGGAGGCGGAGTGCCGCCACGTGCCGGAGAAGGAGGCTGAGTGCCCTGATCACTCGCCGGAGGAGGAGGCGGAGTGCCGCCACGCGCCGGAGAAGGAGGCTAAGTGCCCTGATCACTCGCCGGAGGAGGAGGCGGAGTGCCCTTACTCGCTGGAGGCGTCCAGTTCGGAAGGTTGATGAGCTCCTTCCGCCATAGGCATGGAGTCTTCAGAGCAGAACCCAGCCGAGTCTCCCCTTCACCGGTAGGGTGGTCAAGCCGGAGGTCCTCAAATCCCTCCATTATTTCATGCACCATCACCCTAGCATATCCTTCTGGAATCGGCCGGCAGTGGTAGGTTGCGCCGGGTTCAGGAGGTAAAACAGAGCCAACAGCCGCCTTGACTTTGAAGTTCTGCCATTGCGTCATAAGGTGGCAATGTTGAGACTCCGTGATAGCATCCACGGGGTAGCTAGCAGGAGCCGTCAAGACATGCTCCGGCTGAAGCAGCTCGGTGGAAGCCACGCTGCTTCTCCGTTGAGATGGCGGGGTAGCTTCGGGGGTTGTTTCGGCATGTCGATTGCTGTCTCGTTCCTCTAGCGCTTGAACCCTTTCGTGCAGCTTCTGAATTTGGGTCTGCTCCACTTTTTTCCTCCTCTCCTGGCTTTTGTAACCGCCTGCGTCCGAAAAACCAGCCTTCCACGGAACGGAGCCTGGCGTGCCTCGTGTCCGTCCAGGGTGCTCAGGATTCCCGAGGGCCATTGTCTGGAACGAATGTCCCTTCCCGCGCTGCATTGATATACTGCTGAAGCCTCTTGACTGGTATTCTCAAAAGCTCGTCCGTCCAAACGCACCTCCCTGATACAAGGTCCAATTTTCCGCCAGCCCCGAAGAACCAAGTCCGGCAACGGTCTGGCCAGTTCATTGTCTGTGGTTCGAACCCTTTATCAAGCAGATCATTCTCAGCCTTGGCCCACTTAGGCCGGGCTTTGAGGTAGCCATCTGACCCCGTGCGATGGTGAAGCTTCTTCTTCACAGCATTCTTCTTGTTTGTCGCTGACATCTTCTTACTCTTTTCCGATGTCTTGTGGGCCACAAATGCGGGCCAGTGATCTCTGATCTTCTCATACCGGCCGATGAATTCTGGTGTCTCTTCTTTGTCGACAAACGTTTTCAGCTCATTCTTCCACCTCCTGAATAGGTCTGCCATCTTCTTAAGAGCATGAGACTTGATTAATTGCTCTTTAACTGGCTTCTCCGGATCCTCCTCTGGCGGTAGGGTGAAATTTGCCTTCAGCTCAGTCCAAAGATCATCTTTCTGCATATCATTGACATAAGACACCTCAGGGTCTTCCTTCTTAGGCTTATACCATTGGTGGATGCTGATCTGGATCTTGTCCCTAACTAGAACCCCGCACTGAGAAGCAAATGCATCCTTTGTCCGGATGGGTTCAATCGGTTGGCCGTCGCGTGCAATTGCTGTGATCTCAAACCTTTCATCCGATCGCAACTTTCTCTTCGGGCCTCGTCTCTTTACCGAAGTTGTGCTCGATCCGGAGGGCTAGAAAAAAGAAGAAAGATGAGTGTTAATTAATATGTGTACATACCAAAACAATGAATGCATCAATTAGCTAGTCAGCACAGGCTTAACTAATATATTTACCTGGCCGGACTCTGTTCGGTCACCGGAGCCGTCACCACGGGCTCCTTCTTGCACCAGCATTGGGTCACCGGAGCCATCATAATCATGTCTTTCCTCCTCCACTCTTCAATCACCGTAGCCTGCTTCTTCACCCTGTTCTTCCAGACCATCATTGTCGTTAAGATACGACAAGATATCACCTCCGGCTAAGATTATGTCCCCCAACACCTCTTCTGCTTGCTCGTCTCGTCTGTGCTCCATTGTTTCTGCAAATATTACAACATGGCAATTCTTACACAAACATGACAGCAGGTGGATATATTAGTGCAAACGTAGACCTAGCTTATTCTGGGTTTGGGGTGGCCTCGGCAACGCTTCAAGGGTAGGGGCGCGGCGGGAGGGGGTAGGAGACCGACATCGTTTTTTCTAGGGTTTGGGTGTCCTCGAGAGTTTTGGTCGAGCGAGAGGGCCGGGGGGTGCTCCCGTGGTATAAGTTATCACGGTCGAGAGGGGGTATAAATATCGACCGTCCATCATGTCGAAGTTATCTGGGAGGGAGTTATATATATCGACAACGACTACATACATACATGGGAAAATAATGTTATCGGGGAGGGGGTATATCGACAACGACATACCCGATAAAAAATAACAAGACGAAGAAGAAATAAAAAGAGGAGAAGAAGAAAGGAATAGAGGAGAAGATCGAAGAAAAAAAGAAGAAAAAGTATCTATTTTTTCTTCTTCTCCTCTATTCCTTTCTTCTTCTCCTCTTCTTTTTCTTCTTTTTCCTCTTCTTATTTATTTCTCCTCTTCTTCCTCTCCTCTTCTTCTCCTTTCTTCCTCTTCTTATTTTCGTTTTTCCTCTCCTTCTTTTTCTTCTTCTTCCTTTCCTAGCTAGATACATAAAACTTTTCTAAAAATGTAACTTTTGCATATATAAAAATTTTCCTAACTCTTTTACAACCACAAAAATTACTCCAACTTCATGACAGTACCCACACTCCATTTCACCAAAAACCTTCTGATCCATAGTTCATAATTTTCAAATTTCATTCAAATGAAATTTGAACCAGATTCAAATTCCTTGCTGAAAACCTATTCAAATTCCTTTCTAAAAATCCAACTTTTGCATATATGTATTTTTAAAACATCATTACAGTTGAAAAAATACATACATACATACATACAAAAAACATGTAAAAAATACATACATACATATATGAACATACATCAAAAATACATATATCTAAAAAATATATTTAAAACATCATTACAGTCGGCGACGGCGAGGGCGCGGGCGACGACGGGCGCGGGCGCGGCGACGGCGAGGGCGCGGGGCAGGGGCGGCGCACGTCGGGGGCAGGGACGGCGCGCGGCGACGACGTCGGGCGAGGGCGACGGGCGAGGGCGCGGCGACGGCGACGGCGCGGGGCAGGGGCGGCGCGCGTCGGGGCAGGGACGGCGCGCGGCGAGGGCGAGGGCGCGGGCGACGGCGGCGACGGGCGCGGGGCGACGGCGACGGCGGGGGCGGCGAGCGGCGTCGGGGCAGCCTGGCGGCGTCGATGTCGTCGAGGGGTCGTCAGGGGCAACTGCGAGATGAAGATGAAAATTTTCACAAGTGTTGGTTATATACCAAGAGCTTTGGTCCCAGTTCGTGGCACCAACCGGGACCAATGCAACCTTTAGTCCTAGTTGGTGCCACCAACCGGGACCAAAGGTCTCTTTTCAGCAGCCCAAAGGGCGGGAAGCGGCGGCCTTTGGTCCCGGTTGGTTTGGTCCCGGTTGGTGGCACCAACCGGGACTAAAGGGGGTGCATTGATACCGGTTCGTGGCACCAACCGGGACCAATACACCCCTTTAGTCCCGGTTGGTGCCAGCAACCGGGACCAAAGGACATGTGCTGCCCGCGTCGCGGCCAAAGTTTAGTCCCACCTCGCTAGTTGAGAGAGCTCGAGAGTGGTTTATAAGCGCTGCTGCGCCAACCCTCTCGAGCTCCTCTCCATTGCAGGCTTACGGGCCTAATCTTGCACTGGTATGCCTGTGGGCCTGCTGGGCCTTCTGCGGGCCAGAATCCTGGCCCATTGATGGGTTTCTAGTCGTATTCAGGCCGTGGTGGCCTAGTAGGTGGCTTTTTTTTCCCAGTTTTTTTGTTTTCTTTTTGGCTTTATTTATTTTATTTTGTTTCTACTTACAAAAAAATACTTATTTATTTTATTTTGTTTCTAATTACTTATTTATTTTACTTTATGATAATTCTTTTTTCTATTAAAGTTTCTATCAAAAAAAGTTTTTTATGAAAATTCTTTTTGCTTTTAATGATTTTGAACAGAAAATACTTCGATGATTTTAGTTGCATCAATTTTATATGATTTTAGTTTCTTATAATGTTTAGAACAGAAAATACTTTGTTAATTTTAGTTTCATAAATTTTATTAAAGTTTATTTTATTTTGTTTCTACTTATATATTTTAATAAAGTTTATATTATTTTGTTTCTAATTACTTATTTATTTGTTATTTTTCATGCATTTACTAATTATTTTGAGCTATAAGACCCTAAAATTGAAAAGCATTTCAAATGAACTCTGAAAAGGTTGAAAGTTGGCATGGTATCATCATTTCATCCACATAGCATGTGCAAGAAAGTTGAGAGGGTTACGGCAAAAACTAGATGCACTTCGTGTACAAAACGGACAATGGTATCATACTCGTCTGTTACAAAGTTGGCATGGTATCATCATAATAGTTGCGGGAGAAAGTCTTCACTTTTTCTTCGCTTGTGTCATTTGCTTATTGCGCCGTAACCATGGATAATTTTCATCGTTTATCAGGATGCTTGGGTCAGCCTTGACTTTGAAGGGAGGAATTTCATGAAACTTTTCATAATCTTCAGACATGTCTGTCTTCCCCTCCACTCCCACAATGTCCCTTTTTCCTGAAAGAACTATGTGGCGCTTTGGCTCATCGTATGATGTATTCGCTTCCTTATCTTTTCTTTTTCTCGGAGTGGTAGACATGTCCTTCACATAGATAACCTGTGCCACATCATTGGCTAGGACGAACGGTTCGTCAGTGTACCCAAGAGTGTTCAGATCCACTGTTGTCATTCCGTACTGTGGGTCTACCTGTACCCCGCCTCCTGACAGATTGACCCATTTGCACTTAAACAAAGGGACCTTAAAATCATGTCCGTAGTCAAGTTCCCATATGTCCATTATGTAACCATAATACGTGTCCTTTCCCCTCTCGGTGAAGGAAATATGCCCTAGAGGCAATAATAAAGTATTATATATTTCCTTATATCATGATAAATGTTTATTATTCATGCTAGAATTGTATTAACCGGAAACATAATACATGTGTGAATACATAGACAAACAGAGTGTCACTAGTATGTCTCTACTTGACTAGCTCGTTAATCAAAGATGGTTATGTTTCCTAGCCATAGACATGAGTTGTCATTTGATTAACGGGATCACCTCATTAGGAGAATGACGTGATTGACTTGACCCATTCCGTTAGCTTAGCACCCGATCGTTTAGTATGTTGTTATTGCTTTCTTCATGACTTATACATGTTCCTATGACTATGAGATTATGCAACTCCCGTTTACCGGAGGAACACTTTGTGTGCTACCAAACGTCACAACGTAAATGGGTGATTATAAAGGTGCTCTACAGGTGTCTCCAAAGGTACTTGTTGGGTTGGCGTATTTCGAGATTAGGATTTGTCACTCCGATTGTCGGAGAGGTATCTCTGGGCCCACTCGGTAATGCACATCACTATAAGCCTTGCAAGCATTGTGACTAATGAGTTAGTTGCGGGATGATGTATTACGGAACGAGTAAAGAGACTTGCCGGTAACGAGATTGAACTAGGTATCGAGATACCGACGATCGAATCTCGGGCAAGTAACATACCGATGACAAAGGGAACAACATATGTTGTTATGCGGTCTGACCGATAAAGATCTTCGTAGAATATGTGGGAGCCAATATGGGCATCCAGGTCCCGCTATTGGTTATTGACCGGAGAGGTGTCTCGGTCATGTCTACATAGTTCTCGAACCAAAGGGTCCGCACGCTTAAAGTTACGATGACAGTTATATTATGAGTTTATGTGATTTGATGTACCGAAGGTTGTTCGGAGTCCCGGATGTGATCACGGACATGACGAGGAGTCTCGAAATGGTCGAGACGTAAAGATTGATATATTGGACGACTATATTCGGACACCGGAAGTGTTCCGGAGAAGTTTCGGATTAAACCAGAGTGCCGGAGGGTTACCGGAACCCCCCGGGGAAGTATTGGGCCTTGGTGGGCCTTGAGGGGAGAGAGAAGGCAGCAGCCAGGAGGTGGCGCGCCCCCTCCCAAGGGGAGTCCTAGTTGGACTAGGAGAGGGGGGCGCAGCCCCCTTTCCCTTTCCCTCTCCCTCTCCCTCTCTTTCCTTCCCCCTTCTTTCCTAGTAGGACTAGGAAAGGGGAGTCCTACTCCTACTAGGAGGAGGACTCCTACTCCTACCCGAGTTGAGAGATATGAAGTATCCAACAAGTTCTATAGCTAAAAGATGGAGGAGAATTGCTCAACTAGTGAGCATGTGCTCAGATTGTCTGGGTACTACAATCGCTTGAATCAAGTGGGAGTTAATCTTCCAAATAAAATAGTGATTGACAGAATTCTCTAGTCACCATCACCAAGTTAGTAGAACTTCGTGATGAACTATAGTATGCAAGGGATGACGAAAGTAATTCCCGAGCTCTTCGTGATGCTGAAATCGACGAAGGTAGAAATCAAGAAAAACATCAACTGTTGATGGTTAACGAGACCACTAGTTTCAAGAAAAGGGCAAAGGGAAGAAGGGGAACTTCAAGAAGAACGGCAAGCAAGTTGCTGCTCAAGTGAAGAAGCCTAAGTCTGGTCCTAAGACTGAGACTAAGTGCTTCTACTGCAAAGGGACTGGTCACTGGAAGCGGAACTACCCCAACTATTTGGTGGATAAGAAGGATGGCAAAGTGAACAAAGGTATATTTGATATACAGATTATTGAGGTGTACTTTACTAGTGTTTATAGCAACCCCTCGGTAATTGATACTGGTTCAGTTGCTAAAGAGTAGTAACTCGAAAAGGGAGTTGCAGAATAAACAGAGACTAGTAAAAGGCGAGGTGACGATGTGTGTTGGAAGTAGTTCCAAGATTGATATGATCATCATCGCACACTCCCTGTACTTTCGGGATAAGTGTTGAAACTAAATAAGTGTTATTTGGTGTTTGCGTTGAGCATGAATATGATTTGATCATGTTTATTGCAATACGGTTATTCATTTAAGTTAGAGAACAATTGTTGTTCTGTTTACATGAATAAAACCTTCTATGGTCATACACACCAACAAAAATGGTTTGTTGGATCTCGATCGTAGTGATACACATATTCATAATATTGAAGCCAAAAGATGCAAAGTTAATAATGATAGTGCAACTTATTTGTGGCACTGCCGTTTAGGTCATATTGGTGTAAAGCGCATGAAGAAACTCCATACTGATGGGGTTTTGGAATCACTTGATTATGAATCACTTGATGCTTGCGAACCGTGCCTCATGGGCAAGATGACTAAAAACGCCGTTCTCCGGAACTATGGAGAGAGCAACAGATTTGTTGGAAATCATACATACAGATGTATGTGGTCCGATGAATATTGATGCTCGTAGCAGGTATCATTATTTTCTGACCTTCACAGATGATTTGAGCAGATATGGGTATATCTACTTAATGAAACAAGAGTCTGAAACATTTGAAAAGTTCATATAATTTCAGAGTGAAGCAGAAAATCATCGTAACAAGAAAATAAAGTTTCTACGATCTGATCGTGGAGAAGAGTATTTAAGTTACGAGTTTGGCCTTCAGCTAAAACAATGTGAAATAGTTTCACTACTCACGCCACCTGGAACACCACAGCATAATGGTGTGTCCGAACGTCATAACCGTACTTTATTGGATATAGTGCAATCTATGATGTTTCTTACCGATTTACCACTATAATTCTGGGGTTATGCATTAGAGACAACTGCATTCACATAAAAAAAGGGGACACCATCGAAATCCGTTGAGACGACGCCTTATGAACTGTGGTTTGGCAAGAAACCAAAGTTGTCGTTTCTTAAAGTTTGGGGTTGCAATGCTTATGTGAAAATGTTTCATCCTGATAAGCTCAAACCCAAATCGGAGAAATGTGTCTTCATAGGATACCCAAAGGAGACAGTTGGGTACTCCTTCTATCACAGATCCGAAGGCAAGACATTCGTTGCTAAGAATGTATCCTTTCTAGAGAAGGAGTTTCTCTCGAAAGATGTGAGTGGGAGGAAAGTAGAACTTGATGAGCTAACTGTACCTGCTCCCTTATTGGATCATAGAAATCTGTTCCTGTGACTTCTACACCAATTAGTGAGGAAGTTAATGATGATGATCATGTAACTTCAGATCAAGTTACTACCAAACCTCGTAGGTAAACCAGAGTAAGATCCGCACTAGAGTGGTACGGTAATCCTGTTCTAGAGGTTATGTTACTAGACCATGACGAACCTACGAACTATGAAGAAGCGATGGTGAGCCCAGATTCCGCAAAATGGCTTGAGGCCATGAAATCTGAGATGAGATCCATGTATGAGAACAAAGTGTGGACTTTGGTTGACTTGCCCGATGATCGGCAAGCAATTGAGAATAAATGGATCGTCAAGAGGAAGACGAACGCTGATAGTAGTGTTACTATCTACAAAGCTAGAATTGTCGCAAAAAGGTTTTTCGACAAGTTCAAGGTATTGACTACGATGAGAGTTTCTCACTCGTATCTATGCTTAAGTCTGTCTGAATCATGTTAGCAATTGCCGCATTTTATGAAATATGGCAAATGGATAAACAAAACTACATTCCTTAATGGATTTATTAAAGAAGAGTTGTATATGATGCAACCAGGAGGTTTTGTCAATCCTAAAGTGCTAACAAAATATGCAAGCTCCAGCGATCCATCTATGGACTGGTGCAAGCATCTCGGAGTTGGAATATACGCTTTGATAAGTTGATCAAAGGATATAGTTTTATACAGACTTGCGGTGAAGCCTGTATTTACAAGAAAGTGAGTGGGAGCACTACAACATTTCTGATAAGTATATGTGAATGACATATTGTTGATCGGAAATAATGTAGAATTATTCTGCAAAGCATAAAGGAGTGTTTGAAAGGAGTTTTTCAAAGAAAGACCTCGGTGAAGCTGCTTACATATTGAGCATCAAGATCTATAGAGATAGATGAAGACGCTTGATAAGTTTTTCAATGAGTACATACCTTAACAAGATTTTGAAGTAGTTCAAAATAGAACAGTCAAAGAAAGAGTTCTTGCCTGTGTTACAAGGTGTGAAATTGAGTAAGACTCAAAGCCCGACCACGGCAGAAGATAGAAAGAGAATGAAAGTCATTCCCTATGCCTTGGCCATAGGTTCTATAAAGTATGCCATGCTGTGTACCAGATCTATTGTATACCCTACACTGATTTTGGCAAGGGAGTACAATAGTGATCTAGGAGTAGATCACTGGACAGCGGTCAAAATTATCCTTAGTGGAATAAGGATATGTTTCTCGATTATGGAAGTGACAAAAGGTTCGTCGTAAAGGGTTACGTCGATGCAAGTTTTGACACTAATCTAGATGACTCTAAGTCTCGGTCTAGATACATATTGAAAGTGGGAGCAATTAGCTAAGAGTAGCTCCGTGCAGAGCATTGTAAACATAGAAATTTGCAAAATACTTACGGATCTGAATGTGACAGACCCGTTGACTAAAATTATCTCACAATCAAAACATGATCACACCTTAGTACTCTTTGGGTGTTAATCACATAGCGATGTGAACTAGATTATTGACTCTAGTAAACCCTTTGAGTGTTGGTCACATAGAGATGTGAACTATGGGTGTTAATCACATGGTGATGTGAATTATTGATGTTAAATCACATGGCGATGTGAACTAGATTATTGACTCTAGTGCAAGTGGGAGACTGAAGGAAATATGCCCTAGAGGCAATAATAAAGTATTATATATTTCCTTATATCATGATAAATGTTTATTATTCATGCTAGAATTGTATTAACCGGAAACATAATACATGTGTGAATACATAGACAAACAGAGTGTCACTAGTATGCCTCTACTTGACTAGCTCGTTAATCAAAGATGGTTATGTTTCCTAGCCATAGACATGAGTTGTCATTTGATTAACGGGATCACCTCATTAGGAGAATGACGTGATTGACTTGACCCATTCCATTAGCTTAGCACCCGATCGTTTAGTATGTTGCTATTGCTTTCTTCATGACTGATACATGTTCCTATGACTATGAGATTATGCAACTCCCGTACCGGAGGAACACTTTGTGTGCTACCAAACGTCACAACGTAAATGGGTGATTATAAAGGTGCTCTACAGGTGTCTCCAAAGGTACTTGTTGGGTTGGCGTATTTCGAGATTAGGATTTGTCACTCCGATTGTCGGAGAGGTATCTCTGGGCCCACTCGGTAACGCACATCACTATAAGCCTTGCAAGCATTGTGACTAATGAGTTAGTTGCGGGATGATGTATTACGGAATGAGTAAAGAGACTTGCCGGTAACGAGATTGAACTAGGTATCGAGATACCGACGATCGAATCTCGGGCAAGTAACATACCGATGACAAAGGGAACAACGTATGTTGTTATGCGGTCTGACCGATAAAGATCTTCGTAGAATATGTGGGAGCCAATATGGGCATCCAGGTCCCGCTATTGGTTATTGACCGGAGAGGTGTCTCGGTCATGTCTACATAGTTCTCGAACCCAAAGGGTCGCACGCTTAAAGTTACGATGACAGTTATATTATGAGTTTATGTGATTTGATGTACCGAAGGTTGTTCGGAGTCCCGGATGTGATCACGGACATGACGAGGAGTCTCGAAATGGTCGAGACTTAAAGATTTATATATTGGACGACTATATTCGGACACCGGAAGTGTTCCGGAGAAGTTTCGGATTAAACCGGAGTGCCGGAGGGTTACCGGAACCCCCCGGGGAAGTATTGGGCCTTGGTGGGCCTTGAGGGGAGAGAGAGGGCAGCAGCCAGGAGGTGGCGCGCCCCCTCCCAAGGGGAGTCCTAGTTGGACTAGGAGAGGGGGGCGCAGCCCCCTTTCCCTCTCCCTCTCCCTCTCTTTCCTTCCCCCCTTCTTTCCTAGTAGGACTAGGAAAGGGGAGTCCTACTCCTACTAGGAGGAGGACTCCCCCTCTCTCCTTGGCGCGCCTAGGGCAGCCGGCCTCCCCCTTGCTCCTTTATATACGGGGGCAGGGGGCACCTAAGAACACACTTGATATACGATATTTTAGCCGTGTGCGGTGCCCCCCTCCACCAGATTACACCTCGATAATACCGTCGCGGAGCTTAGGCGAAGCCCTGCGTCGGTGGAACATCATCATCGTCACCACGCCGTCGTGCTGATGAAACTCTCCCTCAACACTCGGCTGGATCGGAGTTCGAGGGACGTCATCGAGCTGAACGTGTGTAGAACTTCGGAGGTGCCGTGCGTTCGGTACTTGATTGGTCGGATCGTGAAGACGTACGACTACATCAACCGCGTTGTGATAACGCTTCCGCTGTCGGTCTACGAGGGTACGTGGACAACACTCTCCCCTCTCGTTGCTATGCATCACCATGATCTTGCGTGTGCGTAGGAAATTTTTTGAAATTACTACGGAACCCAACACTCGGTTGCTGCATCAAAGCGGACACCGCTGTTTTGGTTGGTGCTCTTTTGATCTTGGGCGATCGTGTAAAATGTATTCCCATTTATCTCGTATCCTTTGTAAGTCAATACAGTCGAAGATGGTCCCCTGGACAACGAGTACAACTCATCACAAACAGTGGTGTCACCTCTGAGACGTGTTTCCAACCAACTGCTGAAAGTCCTGATGTGTTTACATGTAATCCAGTCGTCACACTGCTCCGGGTGTTTGGAGCGCAGACTGTTCTTGTGTTCATCGACATACGGGGTCACCAAGGTAGAGTTCTGTAGAACTGTGTAGTGTGCTTGAGACCAAGAATGCCCGTCCATGCATATTATTGAGTCCGCTCCTAGCGTGCCTTTTCCAGTCAGTCTCCCCTCATACCGCGATTTAGGGAGACCTATCTTCTTAAGGCCAGGAATGAAGTCAACACAAAACCCAATGACATCCTCTGTTTGATGGCCTATGGAGATGCTTCCTTCTGGCCTAGCACAGTTACGGACATATTCTTTAGGTTTCCCATGAACCTCTCAAAGGGGAACATATTGTGTAGAAATACGGGCCCCAGAATGACAATCTCGTCGACTAGATGAACTAGGACGTGCGTCATGATATTGAAGAAGGATGGTGGGAACACCAGCTCGAAACTGACAAGACATTGCGCCACATCACTCCTTAGCCTTGGTATGATTTCTGGATCGATCACCTTCTGAGAGATTGCATTGAGGAATGCACATGGCTTCACAATGGCTAATCGGACGTTTTCCGGTAGAAGCCCCCTCAATGCAACCGGAAGCAGTTGCGTCATAATCACGTGGCAGTCATGAGACTTTAGGTTCTGGAACTTTTTCTCTGGCATATTTATTATTCCTTTTATATTCGACGAGAAGCCAGTCGGGACCTTCATACTGAGCAGGCATTCAAAGAAGATTTCTTTCTCTTCTTTCGTAAGAGCGTAGCTGGCAGGACCTTGATACTGCTTCGGAGGCATGCCGTCTTTTTCGTGCAAACGTTGCAGGTCCTCCCGTGCCTCAGGTGTATCTTTTGTCTTCCCATACACGCCCAAGAAGCCTAGCAGGTTCACGCAAAGGTTCTTCGTCACGTGCATCACGTCGATTGAAGAGCGGACCTCTAGGTCTTTCCAGTAGGGTAGGTCCCAAAATATAGATTTCTTCTTCCACATGGGTGCGTGTCCCTCAGCGTCATTCGGAACAGCTAGTCCGCCGGGACCCTTTTCAAAGATTACGTGTAAATCATTGACCATAGCAAGTACGTGATCACCGGTACGCATGGAGGGCTTCTTCCGGTGATCTGCCTCGCCTTTGAAATGCTTGCCTTTCTTTCGACATTGATGGTTGGTCGGAAGAAATCGATGATGGCCCAGGTACACATTGTTCCTGCATTTGTCCAGGTATATACTTTCAGTGTCATCTAAACAGTGCGTGCATGCGTGGTATCCCTTGTTTGTCTGTCCTGAAAGGTTACTGAGAGCGGGCCAATCGTTGATGGTTACAAACAGCAACGCGTGCAGATTAAATTCCTCCTGTTTGTGCTCATCCCACGTACGTACACCGTTTCCATTCCACAGCTGTAAAAGTTCTTCAACTAATGGCCTTAGGTACACAATAATGTCGTTGCCGGGTTGCTTAGGGCCTTGGATGAGAACTGGCATCATAATGAACTTCCGCTTCATGCACATCCAAGGAGGAAGGTTATACATACAAAGAGTCACGGGCCAGGTGCTGTGATTGCTGCTCTGCTCCCCGAAAGGATTAATGCCATCCGCTCTTAAACCAAACCATACGTTCCTTGGGTCAGCTGCAAACTCAGCCCAGTACTTTCTCTCGATTTTTCTCCACTGCGACCCGTCAGCGGGTGCTCTCAACTTCCCGTCCTTTCTAACGGTCCTCACTGTGCCATCGCATCAACTTGGCATGCTCTTCGTTTCTGAACAGACGTTTCAACCGTGGTATTATAGGAGCATACCACATCACCTTCGCAGGAACCCTCTTCCTAGGGGGCTCGCCGTCAATATCATACATACCGATGTGTGCGGTCCAATGAGTGTTGAGGCTCGCGGAGGCTATCGTTATGTTCTCACTCTCACTGATGACTTAAGTAGATATGGGTATGTCTACCTAATGAAACACAAGTCTGAAACCTTTGAAAAGTTCAAGGAATTTCAGAGTGAGGTTGAGAATCAACGTGACAGGAAAATAAAGTTCCTACGATCAGATCATGGAGGAGAATATTTAAGTCACGAATTTGGTACGCACTTAAGGAAATGTGGAATCGTTTCACAACTCACGCCGCCTGGAACACCTCAGCGAAATGGTGTGTCCGAACATCGTAATCGCACTCTATTGGATATGGTGCGATCTATGATGTCTCTTACCGATATACCGCTCTCATTTTGGGGCTATGCTTTAGAGACTGCCGCATTCACTTTAAATAGGGCTCCGTCGAAATCCGTTGAGACGACACCGTATGAATTATGGTTTGGGAAGAAACCTAAGTTGTCGTTTCTAAAAGTTTGGGGATGCGATGCTTATGTCAAGAAACTTCAACCTGAAAAGCTCGAACCCAAGTCAGAAAAATGCGTCTTCATCGGATACCCTAAGGAAACCATTGGGTATACCTTCTACCTCAGATCCGAAGGCAAGATCTTTGTTGCCAAGAACGGGTCCTTTCTGCAGAAAGAGTTTCTCTCGAAAGAATTGAGTGGGAGGAAAGTGGAACTTGATGAGGTGATAGTCACCCCTTCCGAACCGGAAAGTAGCGCAGCGCGGGAAGATGTTCCTGTGGTGCCTACACCGACTGGGGAGGAAGTTAATGATGATGATCATGAAGCTTCGAACCAAGTTACTGCTGAACTTCGAAGGTCCACAAGGACACGTTCCGCACCAGAGTGGTACGGCAACCCTGTCCTGGAAATCATGTTGTTAGACAACGGTGAACCTTCGAACTATGAAGAAGCGATGGCGGGCCCAGATTCCGACAAATGGCTAGAAGCCATGAAATCCGAGATAGGATCCATGTATGAAAACAAAGTATGGACTTTGACTGACTTGCCCGATGATCAGCGAGCCATAGAAAATAAATGGATCTTTAAGAAGAAGACAGACTCGGATGGTAATGTGACCATCTATAAGGCTCGACTTGTCGCTAAGGGTTATCGACAAGTTCAAGGGGTTGACTACGATGAGACTTTCTCACCCGTAGCGAAGCTGAAGTCCGTCCGAATCATGTTAGCAATTGCCGCATTCTATGATTATGAGATATGGCAAATGGACGTCAAAACGGCATTCCTTAACGGCTTTCTTAAGGAAGAATTGTATATGATGCAGCCGGAAGGTTTTGTCGATCCTAAGAATGCTAACAAGGTATGCAAGCTCCAGCGCTCCATCTATGGGCTGGTGCAAGCATCTCGGAGTTGGAACATTCGTTTTGATGAGATGATCAAAGCGTTTGGGTTTACACAGACTTATGGAGAAGCCTGTGTTTACAAGAAAGTGAGTGGGAGCTCTGTATCATTTCTCTTATTATATGTGGATGACATACTATTGATGGGAAATGATATAGAATTCTTGGAAAGTATAAAGGCCTACTTGAATAAGTGTTTTTCAATGAAGGACCTTGGAGAAGCTGCTTATATATTAGGCATCAAGATATATAGAGATAGATCAAGACGCCTCATTGGTCTTTCACAGAGTACGTACCTTGACAAGATATTGAAGAAGTTCAATATGGATCAGTCCAAGAAGGGGTTCTTGCCTGTATTGCAAGGTGTGCAATTGAGCACGGCTCAATGCCCGACCACGGCAGAAGATAGAGAAAAGATGAGTGTCATCCCCTATGCCTCGGCCATAGGGTCTATTATGTATGCCATGCTGTGTACCAGACCTGATGTAAACCTTGCCGTAAGTTTGGTAGGAAGGTACCAAAGTAATCCCAGCATGGAACACTGGACAGCGGTCAAGAATATCCTGAAGTACCTGAAAAGGACTAAGGATATGTTTCTCGTTTATGGAGGTGACGAAGAGCTCATCGTAAAGGGTTACGTCGACGCTAGCTTCGACACAGATCTTGATGACTCGAAGTCACAGCTGGTGCAGTTGCAAGCAAAGCGTCGTGGCGGGATCTACATGTGAAGCGGAGTACATGGCAGCCTCAGAGGCAGCGCAAGAAGAAATCTGGATGAAGGAGTTCATTGCCAACCTAGGGGTGATTCCCAATGCGTCGGGCCCGATGACTCTCTTCTGTGACAACACTGGAGCTATTGCCCTTGCCAAGGAGCCCAGGTTTCACAGGTAGACTAGGCATATCAAGCGTCGCTTCAACTCCATTCGTGAAAGTGTTCAGAATGGAGACATAGATATTTGTAAAGTACGTACGGACCTGAATGTAGCAGATCCGTTGACTAAACCTCTCCCTAGAGCAAAACATGATCAACACCAGAACTCTATGGGTGTTCGATTCATCACAATGTAACTAGATTATTGACTCTAGTGCAAGTGGGAGACTGTTGGAAATATGCCCTAGAGGCAATAATAAATGGTTATTATTATATTTCCTTGTTCATGATAATTGTCTATTATTCATGCTATAATTGTGTTATCCGGAAATCGTGATACATGTGTGAATACATAGACCACAACGTGTCCCTAGTAAGCCTCTAGTTGACTAGCTCGTTGATCAACAGATAGTCATGGTTTCCTGACTATGGACATTGGATGTCATTGATAACGGGATCACATCATTAGGAGAATGATGTGATGGACAAGACCCAATCCTAAGCATAGCGCAAAGATCGTGTAGTTCGTTTGCTAGAGCTTTTCCAATGTCAAGTATCTTTTCCTTAGACCATGAGATCGTGTAACTCCCGGATGCCGTAGGAGTGCTTTGGGTGTACCAAACGTCACAACGTAACTGGGTGACTATAAAGGTAAACTACGGGTATCTCTGAAAGTGTCTGTTGGGTTGACACGGATCGAGACTGGGATTTGTCACTCCGTATGACGGTGAGGTATCTCTGGGCCCACTCGGTAATGCATCATCATAATGAGCTCAATGTGACTACGGAGTTAGCCACGGGATCATGCATTACGGTACGAGTAAAGAGACTTGCCGGTAACAAGATTGAACAAGGTATTGGGATACCGACGATCGAATCTCGGGCAAGTAACATACCGATTGACAAAGGGAATTGTATACGGGATTGATTGAATCCTCGACATCGTGGTTCATCCGATGAGATCATCGTGGAACATGTGGGAGCCAACATGGGTATCCAGATCCCGCTGTTGGTTATTGACCGGAGAGGCGTCTCGGTCATGTCTGCATGTCTCCCGAACCCGTAGGGTCTACACACTTAAGGTTCGGTGACGCTAGGGTTGTAGAGATATTAGTATGCGGAAACCCGAAAGTTGTTCGGAGTCCCGGATGAGATCCCGGACGTCACGAGGAGTTCCGGAATGGTCCGGAGGTGAAGAATTATATATAGGAAGTCTAGTTTCGGCCACCGGGAAAGTTTCGGGGGTTATCGATATTGTACCGGGACCACCGGAAGGGTCCCGGGGTCCATCGGGTGGGGCCACCTATCCCGGATGGCCCCATGGGCTGAAGTGGGAAGGGAACCAGCCCTTAGTGGGTTGGGGCGCCCCCCTTGGGCCTCCCCCTGCGCCTAGGGTTGGAAACCCTAGGGGTGGGGGGCGCCCCACTTGGCTTGGGGGGGGGGAAGCCACCCCTCCTTCCCCCTTGGCTGCCGCCCCCCTTGGAGATCTCATTTCCCAGGGTCGGCGCCCCCCAGGGGACCCTATATATAGTGGGGGGGGGGAGGGAGGGCAGCAACACAACAGCCCCTGGCGCCTCCCTCTCCCCCTGCAACACCTCTCCCTCCCGCTTGCGCTTGGCGAAGCCCTGCCGGGATCCTGCTACTTCCACCACCACGCCGTCGTGCTGCTGGATCTCCATCAACCTCTCCTTCCCCCTTGCTGGATCAAGAAGGATGAGACGTCGCTGCTCCGTACGTGTGTTGAACGAGGAGGTGCCGTCCGTTCGGCACTCGGTCATCGATGATTTGGATCACGTCGAGTACGACTCCATCAACCCCGTTCACTTGAACGCTTCCGCTCGCGATCTACAAGGGTATGTAGATGCACTCCTTTCCCCTCGTTGCTAGTAGACTCCATAGATGGATCTTGGTGATGCGTAGAAAATTTTAAAATTCTGCTACGATTCCCATCAGTGGCATCATGAGCCAGGTTTATGCGTAGTTACTATGCACGAGTAGAACACAAAGCAGTTGTGGGCGTAGATCATGTCAATTTACTTGCCGCTACTAGTCTTATCTTGATTCGGCGGCATTGTGGGATGAAGCGGCCCGGACCGACCTTACACGTACGCTTACGTGAGACAGGTTCCACCGACTGATATGCACTAGTTGCATAAGGTGGCTAGCGGGTGTCTGTCTCTCCCACTTTAGTCGGATCGGATTCGATGAAAAGGGTCCTCATGAAGGGTAAATAGTAATTGGCATATCACGTTGTGGTTTTACGTAGGTAAGAAACGTTCTTGCTAGAAACCTATAGAAGCCACGTAAAAACATGCAACAACAATTAGAGGACGTCTAACTTGTTTTTGCAGCAAGTGTCTTGTGATGTGATATGGCCAGAAGATGTGATGAATGATATATGTGATGTATGAGATTGATCATATTCTTGTAATAGGAATCATGACTTGCATGTCGATGAGTATGACAACCTGCAGGAGCCATAGGAGTTGTCTTTATTTTTTGTATGACCTGCGTGTCATTGAATAACGCCATGTAAATTACTTTACTTTATTGCTAAACGCGTTAGCCATAGAAGTAGAAGTAATCGTTGGCGTGACAACTTCATGAAGACACAATGATGGAGATCATGATGATGGAGATCATGGTGTCATGCCGGTGACGAAGATGATCATGGCGCCCCGAAGATGGAGATCAAAGGAGCAAAATGATATTGGCCATATCATGTCACTATTTGATTACATGTGATGTTTATCATGTTTTGCATCTTATTTGCTTAGAACGACGGTAGTAAGTAAGATGATCCCTTATAATAATTTCAAGAAAGTGTTCCCCCTAACTGTGCACCGTTGCGAAGGTTCGTTGTTTCGAAGCACCACGTGATGATCGGGTGTGATAGATTCTAACGTTTGCATACAACGGGTGTTGACGAGCCTAGCATGTACAGACATGGCCTCGGAACACACGCAATACACTTAGGTTGACTTGACGAGCCTAGCATGTACAGACATGGCCTCGGAACATGGAAGACCGAAAGGTCGAGCATGAGTCGTATAGAAGATACCATCAACATGGAGATGTTCACCGATCTTGACTAGTCCGTCTCACGTGATGATCGGACACGGCCTAGTTAACTCGGATCATGTTTCACTTAGATGACTAGAGGGATGTCTATCTGAGTGGGAGTTCATTGAATAATTTGATTAGATGAACTTAATTATCATGAACTTAGTCTAAAATCTTTACAATATGTCTTTGATCAAATGGCCCATGTTGTCCTCAACTTCAACGCGTTCCTAGAGAAAACCAAGCTGAAAGATGATGGCAGCAACTATACGGACTGGGTCCGGAACCTGAGGATCATCCTCATAGCTGCCAAGAAAGATTATGTCCTAGAAGCACCGCTAGGTGATGCACCCATCCCAGAGAACCAAGACGTTATGAACGCTTGGCAATCACGTGCTGATGGTTACTCCCTCGTTCAGTGCGGCATGCTTTACAGCTTAGAACCGGGGCTCCAAAAGCGTTTTGAGAAACATGGAGCATATGAGATGTTCGAAGAGCTGAAAATGGTTTTCCAAGCTCATGCCCGGGTCGAGAGATATGAAGTCTCCGACAAGTTCTTCAGTTGTAAAATGGAGGAAAATAGCTCTGTCAGTGAGCACATACTCGGAATGTCTGGGTTACACAACCGCTTGTCTCAGCTGGGAGTCAATCTTCCGGATGACGCGGTCATTGACAGAATCCTTCAGTCGCTTCCACCGAGCTACAAGAGCTTTGTGATGAACTTCAATATGCAGGGGATGGAAAAGACCATCCCTGAGGTATATTCAATGCTGAAATCAGCGGAGGTAGAGATCAAAAAGGAACATCAAGTGTTGATGGTGAATAAAACCACTAAGTTCAAGAAAGGCAAGGGTAAGAAGAACTTCAAGAAAGACGGCAAGGGAGTTGCCGCGCCCGGTAAACTAGTTGCCGGGAAGAAGCCAAGGAATGGACCCAAGCCTGAGATTGAGTGCTTTTATTGCAAGGGAAGTGGTCACTGGAAGCGGAACTGCCCCAAATACTTAGCGGACAAGATGGCCGGCAACACCAAAGGTATATGTGATATACATGTAATTGATGTGTACCTTACCAGTACTCGTAGTAGCTCCTGGGTATTTGATACCGGTGCGGTTGCTCATATTTGTAACTCAAAACAGGAGCTGCGGAATAAGCGGAGACTGGCGAAGGACGAGGTGACGATGCACGTCGGGAATGGTTCCAAGGTCGATGTGATCGCCGTCGGCACGCTACCTCTGCATTTACCTACGGGATTAGTTTTAAACCTCAATAATTGTTATTTAGTGCCAGCTTTGAGCATGAACGTTGTATCTGGATCTCATTTAATTCGAGATGGCTACTCATTTAAATCCGAGAATAATGGTTGTTCCATTTATATGAGAGATATGTTTTATGGTCATGCCCCGCTGGTCAATGGTTTATTCTTAATGAATCTCGAATGTGATGTTACACATATTCATAGTGTGAATACCAAAAGATGTAAAGTTGATAATGATAGTACATGGCAGCCTCAGAGGCAGCGCAAGAAGAAATCTGGATGAAGGAGTTCATTGCCAACCTAGGGGTGATTCCCAATGCGTCGGGCCCGATGACTCTCTTCTGTGACAACACTGGAGCTATTGCCCTTGCCAAGGAGCCTAGGTCTCACAGGAAGACCAGGCATATCAAGCGTCGCTTCAACTCCATTCGTGAAAGTGTTCAGAATGGAGACATAGATATTTGTAAAGTACATACGAACCTGAATGTAGCAGATCCGTTGACTAAACCTCTCCCTAGAGCAAAACATGATCAACACCAGAACTCTATGGGTGTTCGATTCATCACAATGTAACTAGATTATTGACTCTAGTGCAAGTGGGAGACTGTTGGAAATATGCCCTAGAGGCAATAATAAATGGTTATTATTATATTTCCTTGTTCATGATAATTGTCTATTGTTCATGCTATAATTGTGTTATCCGGAAATCGTAATACATGTGTGAATACATAGACCACAACGTGTCCCTAGTAAGCCTCTAGTTGACTAGCTCGTTGATCAACAGATAGTCATGGTTTCCTGACTATGGACATTGGATGTCATTGATAACGGGATCACATCATTAGGAGAATGATGTGATGGACAAGACCCAATCCTAAGCATAGCGCAAAGATCGTGTAGTTCGTTTGCTAGAGCTTTTCCAATGTCAAGTATCTTTTCCTTAGACCATGAGATCGTGTAACTCCCGGATGCCGTAGGAGTGCTTTGGGTGTACCAAACGTCACAACGTAACTGGGTGACTATAAAGGTAAACTACGGGTATCTCTGAACGTGTCTGTTGGGTTGACACGGATCGAGACTGGGATTTGTCACTCCGTATGACGGAGAGGTATCTCTGGGCCCACTCGATAATGCATCATCATAATGAGCTCAATGTGACTACGGAGTTAGCCACGGGATCATGTATTACGGTACGAGTAAAGAGACTTGTCGGTAACGAGATTGAACAAGGTATTGGGATACCGACGATCGAATCTCGGGCAAGTAACATAGCGATTGACAAAGGGAATTGTATACGGGATTGATTGAATCCTCGACATCGTGGTTCATCCGATGAGATCATCGTGGAACATGTGGGAGCCAACATGGGTATCCAGATCCCGCTGTTGGTTATTGACCGGAGAGGCGTCTCGGTCATGTCTGCATGTCTCCCGAACCCGTAGGGTCTACACACTTAAGGTTCGGTGACGCTAGGGTTGTAGAGATATTAGTATGCGGAAACCCGAAAGTTGTTCGGAGTCCCGGATGAGATCCCGGACATCACGAGGAGTTCCGGAATGGTCCGGAGGTGAAGAATTATATATAGGAAGTCCAGTTTCGGCCACCGGGAAAGTTTCGGGGGTTATCGGTATTGTACCGGGACCACCGGAAGGGTCCCGGGGGTCCATCGGTGGGGCCACCTATCCCGGAGGGCCCCATGGGCTGAAGTGGGAAGGGAACCAGCCCTTAGTGGGCTGGGGCGCCCCCCTTGGGCCTCCCCTGCGCCTAGGGTTGGAAACCCTAGGGGTGGGGGGCGCCCCACTTGGCTTGGGGGGGAAGCCACCCCTCCTTCCCCCTTGGCTGCCGCCCCCCTTGGAGATCTGATTTCCCAGGGCCGGCGCCCCCCCAGGGGACCCTATATATAGTGGGGGGGGAGGGAGGGCAGCAACACAACAGCCCCTGGCGCCTCCCTCTCCCCCTGCAACACCTCTCCCTCCCGCTTGCGCTTGGCGAAGCCCTGCCGGGATCCTGCTACTTCCACCACCACGCCGTCGTGCTGCTGGATCTCCATCAACCTCTCCTTCCCCCTTGCTGGATCAAGAAGGAGGAGACGTCGCTGCTCCGTACGTGTGTTGAACGTGGAGGTGCCCTCCGTTCGGCACTCGGTCATCGGTGATTTGGATCACGTCGAGTACGACTCCATCAACCCCGTTCACTTGAACGCTTCCGCTCGCGATCTACAAGGGTATGTAGATGCACTCCTTTCCCCTCATTGCTAGTAGACTCCATAGATGGATCTTGGTGATGCATAGAAAATTTTAAAATTCTGCTACGATTCCCATCACCAGGGTCATCTCGTCTGATCTTATACCGCAATGCACCACATACCGGGCATGCGTTCAGGTCCTTGTACGCACCGCGGTAGAGGATGCAGTCATTAGGGCATGCATGTATCTTCTACACCTCCAATCCTAGAGGGCATACGACCTTCTTTGCTGCGTATGTACTGTCGGGCAATTCGTTATCCTTTGGAAGCTTCTTCTTCAATATTTTCAATAGCTTCTCAAATCCTTTGTCAGGCACAGCATTCTCTGCCTTCAACTGCAGCAATTCCAGTACGGTACTGAGCTTTGTGTTGCCATCTTCGCAATTGGGGTACAACCCTTTTTTGTGATCCTCTAACATGCGATCGAACTTCAGCTTCTCCTTTTGACTTTCGCATTGCGTCCTTGCATCGACAATGACCCGGCGGAGATCATCATCATCGGGCACTGGTTCCTCTTGATCTTCAGTAGCTTCCCCCCTTGCAGCATCATTGGGCACATCGTCTGGTTCCTCTTGATCTTCAGCAGCTTCCCCCGTTGCAGCATCACCGTATTCAGGGAGCACATAATTGTCATCGTCCTCTTCTTCTTCGCCGTCTTCCATCATAACCCCTATTTCTCCGTGCCTCGTCCAAACATTATAGTGTGGCATGAAACCCTTGTAAAGCAGGTGGGTGTGAAGGATTTTCCGGTCAGAGTAAGACTTCGTATTCCCACATGTAGGGCATGGACAACACATAAAACCATTATGCTTGTTTGCCTCAGCCACTTCGAGAAAATCATGCACGCCCTTAATGTACTCGGAGGTTTGTCTGTCACCGTACATCCATTGCCGTTTCATCTGCGTGCATTATATATAATTAAGTGTGTCAAAAACCATTACAGAACATCATGAATAGATAATTGAGTGACCAAATTAATAGAAGTTCATCATCACATTAAAACCAAAGTACATACATAGGTCTCATCTAACAACATATAGCTCTCCAGAGCATATAATTAATTAAACCATACATTGAACTATGTAAAACATTTCAATGCGAAAACAAATGCGATCATAATCGCAACCAAGGTAACAATTGATCCAACGACATAATGATACCAAGCCTCGGTATGAATGACATATTTTCTAATCTTTCTAATCTTCAAGTGCATTGCATCCATCTTGATCTTGTGATCATCGACGACATCCGCAACATGCAACTCCAATATCATCTTCTCCTCCTCAATTTTTTTTATTTTTTCCTTCAAGTAATTATTTTCTTCTTCAACTAAATTTAACCTCTCGACAATAGGGTCGGTTGGAATTTCCGGTTCAACCACCTCCTAGATAAATAAAATCTATGTCACGTTGGTCGGCATATTTGTCATAAACAATAAATGAACCAAATAGTTATAAAAAGATAATATATACCACATCCGAATCATAGACAGGACGAGGGCCGACGGGGGCGGATATCAAAACCATCGCACTATGTAATAAGAAGGAATAATAAAAGTAACAAAATTAGACAAGTATCTATCTAAAGTAAGATTTTTTTTCTTTCAGAAAGAAGATAAGAACAAGAGGCTCACCACGGTGGTGCTGGCGACGAGATCGGCGCGGGCGATCGACGGCGGTGAAGACGGGGACGGGACGTGACGGACCGCTAAACCTAGACAAATCTCGGGGAAAATGAAGCTCGGAGGTCGAGTTTCGAGAGGAGAAAGATTAACTAGTGTGGCTCAGACATTTCATCGAACACCTCATGTGCATAGGAGGTGAGCTGGAGCACCCAAATGCCCTCCCCTCGCCGGCCAGAAAAAACAGAGCACTGTGGAGTGCTCTGATGTGGCGATGGGGTATATATAGGCAACTCATTTGTCCCGGTTCGTGGTAGAAACCGGGACTAAAGCTCAGCCTTCTGTCCCGATTCGAGCCACGAACCGGGACCAATGGTTGTGGGCCAGGAGCGAGGACCATTGGTCCCGGTTCGTGCCTAGAACCGGGACAAATGGGTCCATACGAACCGGGACCAATGCCCACGAGGCCCCGGCCGCCCCCCTGGGCTCACGAACCGGACAAATGCCCCATGGGTCCCGGTTCGTGACTGAACCGGGACTAATGGGCTTGCCATGCCCGAACGAAAACCCTGTTTTCTACTAGTGTTTACAATTAATATGGATCAGTTTCCACCATGGGAAGAATGACGTACGGTCGTACGCCATGGCAAAGCAACACATACATGTGAGCGATAGGCGAACAGAACATCAACATCAGAGATTTCTACTGGTATTCAAAGATAAATGTCCGTTAAATGCAAAAGAATCATGTCCTGTTGAGCTCTCAGAGGAGAAGGCTCATTGGCACCAAATAGTGCATATGTAAGGCAAATCATTACTAAAACAGATGTTCGTTTACACAGAGAAAAAATGCAAGAAGAACAACGTGCACCACTAATCAACCGTGAGGAAAGCGAAGCAAGCTCTCGAGTAGCAAATTACCAAATAACACACGAAAGGGCAAATATATACAAAGAACTAATTTCAGTGTAAAGGCAGATCTTTCACTGACAAAGAACATAAGAGAATCAAGTAATGTAGTTGGATCGATCAATAAACCTATGTAATTTGAAGATACGCCTCAGGAAAGGTGGCGTTTCATGGTAATCTACCACAACAATGACAAAGCTGGGCAAATATTGGAGGCACGCGAGCCTAGATAACTGATACTCCCTTCGTTCCAAAAATACTTGCCGTGGTTTTAGTTCAAATTTGAACTAAAACGACGACAAGTATTTTGGAACGGAGGGAGTACCTTCTTCATGTAAAAACCATACAAGTACCTCACTGGAATACAATAACTCCTAGCTTCTTCATGTAAAATGCAACAGCATAAGAGTTTCAGCATAATTCTTAATTCAATTAATTGGTTCAAACCCTAGATACCCAAATCTAGAGGCCTTGTATGAAATTGGAGAATTCCAAAGGGATTCAGAGGATTGTACCTGCCAGGTTCAAACTCCTAGATTCGAAACAGGACCATATGTCCACAGATCAAACCAACTTGAATGGCTACCATAACTGATTTGCTGCTCAACAGATCAGAATGACCATACTAGATAATCAGGAGTCAGGTACAAGAGCAGCAAAAAGAGTAATAAGGTAAAGACAGAGCCAACATTCCAAGATACTGGTACATATTTATCACAAGTTTTGTGATGTAACATCATGGAATCAACTTGCTAGAGAAATGACATGAACTGCAGCTGCCGACTGTGATAACAATCAGGTCTAAGTACCTGGCAGCGCCCAGCAGTCTTCTACAAGAGGAATAGTACTACTAAGTATTAACCTTACAACAGTGGTTCACGATAGTAGATCTTGTCAAAAGGGTCGGATGGCAAAACCTCAGAAGCTAGTAGGACCCCATAAACCGGACGCTCTCCTTCCCTGAGTATGCTCTTGAAAACTTGAAACTTACAAGCTCCGCTGGCCCATTTTGCACAAGTCAGATGCTTCAGTATAGCACGCGCATCAACTCCCGAAGACAACAACCAATCGGACACCACAATAACCATATTCTTCAGCACCCGAGCATTCTCAGCGATGAACTTGAGGAAAGCAGTTTCATTTGTCGACCCTCGGAAGTCATGGAAAATTATCTTCTTCAAGTGCTGCCGGATACACGTAATGGGACCGCCCTCGAGCCAAAACTTGAGACCAACCTTGCCAGTAGACTCCCCACGAGCCTTTTCGGACTGCATCAAAATTGGATCATAAACATTTAGTCTAGCTAAGCCACACTGCGTACATAGATAGTGGTAATGAAAAATGATCTTTGGATACCCTGATATGGAGCGTCTCGACGTTGGGAAAACATTGGAGGAAGTTATGCACCTTCTTGAGGTCATTGCGGACTTGGAAAGTGAGTTCCAAGGCCAAGTTCTGGACACTCGGGACAAGGGTGCTGGTGCTCAACTTAGTCCCAGCCTGCAATGCAAATGTGGAAGATATGCTAATGAAGATCATATTTTGGCTGGCATACGTTGTTATTGACAGGACAACAGTATATATATATATATATATATGAACTACCTACTGGCTGAATGTATACATATGACCTAACTACTGACTGAAGTTATCCAAATGCAAATGTACGATGTAATGACCTTGATAGCGGTGTTGCCAATCTCCAAGCCATGCTCTCCTGGCTGAAGGTATCCAATAGCACGCAGGTTGGGTGCATGGCCAATCTTGACCCTGCAGCACTTGTCGGAGTTACTGCCGAGGCCCCATGTCCACTGCAAAAGCCTCTCCAGGCGAGGGGCGTCCACCACCAAGATGTCCACCAGGATGGAATAGCAGAGCTGAACGCACCGCACGCTGTGGCTGACGAGGCGGAGGCGCACTCCGACCTGAGCCGCAACGATGGTGAGGATCTCCAGGACGGGGCTTCTGTCGAGCAGGAAGGCGAGGTCGCGGTCCTCCATGGCGACGAGGGAGAGGCCGAGCTCCCGGAGGTTGGGGAAGGCGGCGGAGCGCGGGACGGCCGCCGTGTCCGGGAGCCTCCAGGCGCTGAGGAAGAGGCGCGTCAGGGGGGCGCAGCGGAAGAGCGTGGCGGGGAGGCGGATGTCGAGCGGCCACGGGCGGTTGATGAAGGCGAGCTCTTGGACGCCCTTGGCGGCGAGGACGTCGAGCCAGCGCGCGATCTCGCCCCGGTGCGCGTCCATGGCGGTGCGGGTTAGGTGGACGGAGCGGAAGGGCCCCGGGTGCGCCGCGAGCACGCGGGTGACGAGGTCGGCGAGCCCGGGCGATTCCTCCTCGCCGACGCCGAGCGCGATCTGCCGTCCGTTCGGGAGGAAGTGGGTGTCGGCGACGACGAGGGGCGCCGAGCGCCAGAGGGGGCGCCAGCGCGAGGCGAGCGCCGAGGTGCGCGCGGCGTCCGCCGCGGGGAGGCGGGAGATGATGTCGCGGAGGACCTGTTCGGGGAGGGCGCTGATGCGGTCGGCGCCGCCGGGGACCCAAGCCGCGCCGGCGAGCGAGAGAGGGGCGGCAGTGGAGACGGGCGGCTTGGGGAGGGAGCGGTGGACGACGGTTCTATCATGTCCAAGCCGACCCCCAGCATCTCCGGGCCGAAGCCGTGGCCCTGCAGGAGGTCCTCCACGTGCTCCATGCTGACGCCGATGAACGGCTCCGGTGGGGAGCCACGGCGAGGGTCTCGGGTTGGCATCGTCGTCCCTGGGATGGGCGAACTGGCGAGTGGAGGCCGCCGGATGGTAGTGACTAGTGGGGAGTGAGCTCGTGCCTGCTTAGGGTTGGGGCATGTTCTTCTTGGGTCGGGCCAAATGTTGGAACCGGCCTGGTCGCGGGCCGAGCATGCAGTGCCCCATCTATTTCAAAATACATCGACACATTCAAAAATAAATATTTCAAAATACATTGACACGGAAAACATTGATAGAAAACCCATCAACCTCTGCAACACCAAATAAATGCAATATGAGAATAAATTTTATAGACGCGACTAACGTCCTATCAGTCGGACATTAAGCAATAGATCCGCACGATTACTCCCTTTCCTAGCTTGCATGCATGCATCTTCATCTTATTTTTTCTGTGCGTGTCCACTCCACTAGCAGTTAATTAGCAGTTGCTAATCGTATACATGCAGAAAAAACGAAATTGATGATGTCATCAAAGATTCTTCCCAATGCAAAAATTTAAAATGTTTTGTAGCACAAACCGTCGCTCCGATTGAAAAACTGTTTTCACATAAAAGATTCGTAGCGACGAGATCTTCGAAACTAGATCACATGTTAATATGTTTCGACGACTTTTTTTCGGGTCAGAAGTTACCACGTGTTCTACACAAGTTATCATGCATGTGGTGTATAAATTATCATGTTGTTTACACAGAAATTATCGGGGCATGAAAAAAGTTTCTCCAACCTTCTATTCACAAGCACATGCGTGCATGCATTGGAAGAATTTTTTCATGTCATCCTAGTTCTCCTTGTTCGAAACTTTAAAATGTTTTATAGCTCAAATCGTCGGTCCAATCGAAAAGTCGATTTCACATAAAATATCTATCACGACGAGACCTTCGAAACTAGATCTCATGTTGATATGTTTTGACGACTTTTTTCATGCAAATAGTTATCAGGCCCGGGCTAAGTAAGTTATCAGCTCTAATGTGTATCTATTATCATGCTATTTACACATGAGTTACCGTGGTACATTTTCAACAACTATTTTTTTCGGACAAAGTTACGCGGTGTTTGTGCGTGAGTTACCATGCCCGTGTTCCGTGTATTACCATGTTATTCACGCATAAGTTATCAAGGGTATGTTTTCAAACAACTGCCTCCTCAAGTTTACGGTGCGTATATTATCATGGTATTTATATGGAAGTTATCTGGAGGGGTTATGTTTTCAAACAACTTCATCCCCTCCCAACACCCCGGACCGTAAGTTACCGTAGTATTTATGCATAAGTTATCACGTATACGGTGCATACAGTACCATGCTATTTGACGGAAGTTGTCGGTGATGTTTTTAAACACATCCTCCCCGGGTCAAAGTTATCACGGTATTTGCGCATGAGTTATCTGGTTTGTGGTGTGTAAATTATCATGCTAATTATGTAGAAGCTATCGGGTGATGTCTTCAACTTTTTCTCCCGGTCAAAGTTATCACGATGTTTGTGCATGAGTTATCATGTCTGTGGTGTGTAAAATATCATGATATTTACGCATAAGCTACCGGGGGTGTATTATACCAGATGTAGCCCGATACCTATAAAATTTAACCATGTTGATAACTATAGTACATCTAGCCCGATAACTGCATAGTAGCATGTTGATAACTATAGTAGATATTGCCCGATAACTATAGTAGATCTTGCCCGATAATTACAAAATAACCATGTTGATAACTATAGTACATCTAGCCCGATAACTACAAAATAACCATGTTGGTAACTATAGCGCATAGTAACTATGTTGTGAGATGCTGGATCTTGCCACTCTTCAAAATTTTGATGCGGGAGAGGATGGGCGTTGGACATTCCCAATCTACTCAACTCCTCCCAAATAAAGTACACGCTGAAGCATGTTTTCAGAATTGATTGAACATTGTTTTTTTGATCTAAGATTATTTCTTACGAATCCTCATCATCGCCTGCTTACGAAAATATAAAAAACAAATGTTCAATAAAAATTTCTCCCGAGTAAAAGTAACCTCAGTGTTTGCATGTAATTTGTGACTACGTCAAGTAAATTACCATGTGACTTACATCAAAATTACCACGGGTATTGTCGTGGAATTGTCACGGCAGATATCCTAGTGTGAGGACTTAGTCGTGAGGCCAACGCATCTATGTGGTAGCTTGAGAGGGGTTGAGCGGAATCGAGAGACGCAACACAAGACAAGGGTTTAGACAGCTTCGGGCCCCGAGAAACATCATCCGGTAATAACCCTACATGTTGTTTGTGGCTAGGTCTCATTATGATCATGAAGGAGTCGCCATATCTCCGGCTCTTTGTGTCTAGCCCTAGAGATTGTTTCTTCTTGCTTGTCCCTCTTTGGGGAGCCATGCCCCTCGTTATATAAGTTAGAGGGGCGGGTTACATGTGGAGTCCTATTAGGTTTAGGACTAGTCTACCTTCTAATACAAACCGGATACAAGTCCGGGTCTTAACTCCTTGTAAGGTAAATATTCCTCACGCCTTTCCTCCTAAACCGGCCCACCATAACATGAACCGGCCTTCCGGGCCTTGGGCCTATCCTTTATCTGACCCGCCGTCGGGGTCATTCTTAAGTCGCCAGGCTCGTGAATCGTCAGACCAGTAAACCGCCAGACCCATGAATCGCCAGTCCTCTGGCGGGTTATGATGAAGCGCCAACTCCGGCCGGGTCATACTTCCGGCCGGGTTACACCGCGGGGTATATCCCCGACATTAGCCCCCAGTTTAATTTGGATTTATCCATGTTATATTGATCCTGCAAAATAACTCAAGAAACAAATTTGACCGGTTGTGCTCCGGTTTAAGTATTCTTGTAAGCCGGCACCTGATCATCCTTAAGTCCTTGTCATTTCCTCCTTCTAGAAAATCCGGATCAATAGGCCGGCTTCATAATCAACTTGCCGGGTCATTCTGGTTTGCTCAAAACTGAGAATTTGAAAATATTTCTCCCTTATATCCGTGTTACCTGTAGCCCCCAAGTCTTGAGCAGAGCAAAGTGATGACTTAAGACTTACTTCAATATAAATAACCACTTTGAAGAAATCCGTGCTAGTAAAAAACTGAATATTCCATATATGTAGCCCCCAAGTGCCGGGTTGTCATGCTTGCAGCAGCCTGGGACTTGTAATTGTCTTATTCTCATAAAAGCTTCAACCAATGTAGCCCCCAAGGGCCGGGTCATTATGCAATAATGAGCAGGGACTTTATAGATATGATCATGTAGATTTGAACAGCAATGAGTAGCCCCCAAGGGCCGACTCAGTAAGATAATAGTGAGCTGGGACTTTATATATACTTCTTTGAAAAATAACATCATATGTTGTAACCCCCATCATGGGGCTTGAACCCACGTCCACAAGGTTAACGGCTTTGTGCTTTACCAACTGAGCAGTGGATCCTTCAATAAGACATGAAAATTTGTGTACCTTGAATTGTTGACAGGAGCAATTGGTAGCCCCCAAGGGCCGGCTCATTATGATATGATGAGTCGGGTCTTCGATAAGACTAATAAAAATGACTTTGCATTAGCCCCCAAGTGTCATGGTGCATGCTTGCAGTGACATGAGACTTGCATATTTGATGTGATCTCAACTTGAATAATGTAGCCCCCAAGTGCCGGATCGTAAGCCTGCAGCGACTCGGGACTATTCCTTCCATTATAGAATGAATCATATCCATCGATAAAATAATATCCATTGCGCTAAAGCGACTTTGAAAACCTTAATCATAATACTGGTTATTGATAACCATGATAAAAATCCAGCCATGTTGGCTATTTAAAGATTTGAATAATATAATCTGGTTTGAAAACCGATTCCTGCCATATAAACCGGTATATCCGTGCACATATGATACATGCTATGATGATGTAATGATGATGCAATATATGATGATGTATGTGTATGATCAAGAGGGTTTAAGCTATGGTTCGGATACGACCAGAGTCCCCAAGTAGTCATAATTGTGGCATTGCACCGATCAAGAGGTGTAGCTATGGTTCGAATACGACCAAGCCCCCAAGTGATTTCCCTGGTGCCCTTATGCCTATCAAGAGGTGTAACTATGGTTCGAACCCATAGCCCCCAAGTGATCTCCCTGGTGGCCCTTATGCCTATCAAGAGGTGTGACTATGGTTCGGATACGACCAGGCCCCCAAATGATTTCCCTGGTGGCCCTTATGCCTATCAAGAGGTGTGACTATGGTTCGAACATAGCCCCCAAGTGATATTGTGAGCTGTGCACAAGGGATACCCATGTTTGAGCTGTGCTGTGCAGCAGACTCTCTTTGGCACCTTATGATAATATTGGCTTGATAGCCGGATTACCGAAGTAACCAGAGCTGTGCTCTTATGATAATATTGGCTTGATAGCCGGAATCAAGAGGGTAGTAACGCTATGTTCTCTTTGGTGAATACACCTATGTTTGAACAGGAAGCCCCCAAATGATCAATAATATGATAAACCAATAAGGCAGGATACCCATGTTTGAACCGCGCATCATGGCAGCAAGTTCTCTTCGGCAACCTTTAATTTTTCTGAGAACTCAAACTTGCGAGGGATTATTCTTTTTGAACCGGAAATTCTTAAACCGGACACTGAGAGCTTCAAAGCTTTGTGGGAGATAGCTTTCCCTTGAGCCGGATTTTAAACCGGAATCCTTCTTTTCAAGCCGGAAATTTTCTGACGGCCTTTTAATTTTCACCAATATGGCGGTGTAGGGTCCTGCATTAGATAACTTTGCAAGCCGAAGTAATTGCACTTTTAAAGAAAGCAATATATAATATAAAAATATACTGGATGGATTTCACCTGATATGTCAGGCCAGTTAATATCCACCGCGGTGTTGATGATCACCATGGTGAAGCTGAAATCAACCACGGCCGAGTCGGCCGCGGGAGCAGATAGATGCGCTGGCCACGGCGTTGTAAGCCAGCGCGGACGGGCGAGTTGATGTAAACCGGGCCACAGGGACGGTGACTTGCGCATGTTCACACACCGGGTGGTATGACATAGAGGAAACGCCGGTGCAAAAATGCTGCTATCGCATACTCCGCACCAGCAATATAACACCTCATTTTGTAATGAACAACTATCCTGCATCAAAAAGTATTGCAAACAAAAATAATTGTTCACACAAAAAATAATATGTGCTGAAATAAACCGGACGGATATCACCTGGTCGTTTTTGCTTGCAGGCTAGGAGAGCTTTCTCTGTATTATATGCATAATTGCATCGTGCACTTACTGGTACTCCCTCCGGTTTTGTTTTTACCAAGAGCCACTCAACAATGAGGGATTCCGGCGGTTTGAATGTGCCCCAGCGACGGGCGGTTTTGTCACAGCAGGCAGGCCCACAGAAGTAGTTTGGGGGTGGAGTTGAGGCCACTTGGCCAGGTGTCAGGTCGACGTGCAGCGGCAGAGATAAACCGGCTCGCGGCGACTCAGGCAAACCACTGCATCTTGTACATCTTCCTCCGCACAAAATCCGCTTCTAGTGTAAAAGGTATATTTTTGGTGCTGAACCAGTCTGGTCCTTGGAGCTAGTACTTGAAGGACCTGACGAAGCCTATATGCATGTTGACTTGGCCCTCCCACGCAAGGGCTCTAAGGCAGAGGCGGAACGAGGTCAACGCCGTAGAAGCGAGGCGGCGAACCGACGAGGTGAACCGCCATAGTAAGGCGGCAGGTTGAGGCGAAGCTGGTGCTGGCTACTAGTTGGAGCAGCAGCAACAAGCCGGTGCCGGCCGGACTGAGGCTAGAGCGAGGCTGGCGACTTAAAGCAGTCGGAGGCGCGGTGACTTGACCCGGCAGCGGCTGGCATTGGAGGTGAGCCAACTTGAGGTAGTTTGCCGTAGAGACGGAGGCGGCCTGCCACGATGGAACGGCGCAAGGCGAGCACAGCTTCAGTACATCAGTAGCTCGGCGCTACAGCAGCGATAGCAGGTCGGGTGGCGGGTTGATGCGCATGGTAGGTGTCGGCTCCGATGCAGCCAATTGGAGACAATGCCAGGGGCAAGCGTCCCGCAATAGGCCAGAACCGGCGGAGGCGGAACGAGGCCAGCAGCAAAGGTGACTTGAGAGGTGGCGATTCAATTCGGCCGAGATGGTGACTTGGCGACGGCGTCTTAAGACCTCACCCAAGGAGGTGAGCAGCGGCTGCAAGGCCGTACGTCGGAGGTGTACAGCCGGTGGGCGCCAACTGTTGTGGAAAGGACTTAGTCGTGAGGCCAACGCATCTATGTAGTAGCTTGAGAGGGGTTGAGCGGAATCGAGAGACGCAACACAAGACAAGGGTTTAGACAGCTTCGGGCCCCGGGAAACATCATCCAGTAATAACTCTACATGCTGTTTGTGGCTAGATCTCATTATGATCATGAAGGAGTCGCCATATCTCCGGCTCTTTGTGTCTATCCCTAGAGATTGTTTCTTCTTGTTTGTCCCTCTTTGAGGAGCCCTGCCCCTCCTTATATAAGTTAGAGGGGCAGGTTACATGTGGAGTCCTATTAGGTTTAGGACTAGTCTACCTTCTAATACGAACCGGATACAAGTCCGGGTCTTAACTCCTTGTAAGGTAAATATTCCTCACGGCTTTCCTCTTAAACCGGCTCACCATAACATGAACCGGCCTTCCGGGCCTTGGGCCTAGTCCTTTATCTGACCCGCCGTCGGGGTCATTCTTAAGTCGCCAGGCTCGTGAATCGTCAAACCAGTAAACCGCCAGACCCATGAATCGCCAGTCCTCTGGCGGGTTATGATGAAGCGCCAACTCCGGCCGGGTCATACTTCCGGCCGGGTTACACCGCGGGGTATATCCCCGACAGGTATGATTCAACAATTTTGTTTGGATCAACATTTGTGTAGGTACAAAGTCTCGATAAGGTGGATCCTTCGCTCTGCTATTTAGCAACCAGAATCAACTCTGAATGGCAAAGGAAATTTGTTGTCTGTATAGCGTACAAATTAGAAAACTAGTTCAGAAATGCATCAAAGGTTGTAATAGCGTAGTGGCTAGTGCCTCTTTGTATCACGTACTGGTCCAGAGTTCGAATCATGTTCATAATGTAATTTTTTGGCGATCACGATCCAACGGCTCCGACATCGTCCGGATCTGTTGCAAAAATCCGAACGGCAGGAATATAGCTTTCTTGAAATTTTATTGATGGTTCTAATAATGAAAGATATTTACTTCAGCTACTTTATTTCTTTCTTTGACAACTAGAAATTTCATTTGCGGGTCATTAACAAGAATGTGCTAATTGCACTTTTTGGACAGCCTAAGGTAAGGTGGCTTTGACGGGGCAAGAATAAATCCCTGCCATGTCTTTAAGCCCTAGAGAGTTCTAATAAGAAAATGATTGCATTGCGCGACTTGTCGGCATCCTAAGCTCGAAAAATTTATTTAGTCCTCTGGATAGGAGTTTCTCACATTCCTCCAAATTTCTTTCGAACCTCTCTGTTTTCATACAAGGCCTCTAGATTAGGGTACCGAGGGTTTGCATCGATTGCACGCAGATTTTCAACCAAATCATCACAGATGATAGTGTTCATAAATGTCTTACGGTTGAAATGACCAACATGTAGACCTGAGCACATGCGATTCAGAGAAGCAGTAAGCAAGCAACATTGTTGAACAGAATCTTCCTCATGCATGTTCAGAGTGATTAAATGGTCCTAATAAATTGTTAGAAGATGCAAATGAAAGGGTAGTACTGTTTCAGCCTTTTGTTCAACAACTGTTGTTTGGAAACTCGGCAAATACTCAACTGATTGTTCAAGATAGTATATTACCGCAGCTCTCTCTCAACCTCTATGTTTCGAGGATCTAACTTTTGAGCATCCAAAAGGGCATCACAAGCCTCCTTATTCATGGAAGCTCCTGCCAGGGAGAGGAAGGGAGCGGGATTCATTTCGTGTGTTCGAGCCACTAGGACAATTGGACTGATTAATCTGTATGTTCGCATGGTCGATGCATGGGTGGACCACAACCGGCAGAGGGAGGGATACTGGTCTCCGGGTAGCCCCAATGCCCCATCCTAGAATGCCATTCGTACTCTTGTCCCATTGCTCTCTTGCCAGTTCAAGAATTCCAAGTGCAAAGTTTAACCTCTTGGTTTGAAAAGTTGTTCTTTATAGATTCCTTTTGAAGGTTCCGGTATGAACATACTAACATATACAAATATCATATATCCGAGGTACCTTTGCATGCCGACACTGCTCATGTTGATGTACATTAATGACACTAGGGACCAAACAAGCCATCCAAATATATATAGCCACCATAGCACCACAAAAGGAACGTCCCAGGAAGCGTGCCAATGGCATGTCAAGGGCCAGTATGCTGGAATAAACTCATATAGCTCGTTCGTGTTTATCCTTCTCTTTAAACATATAATTGGGACTAGGGAATTCATATATACAAATATGTTTCTATAGCAAGGATGAGAAGTGCTTCATCCACAACCATTTGGAATTTTTAGTTAAGTATCACAAGGATGATGATTCAGAAAGTTTCTAGGATAGTGGGACTTCAAATATTTAGTCTACTTTCAACTTTGCTTGTTGGTATTTCTGGCACATACTTAATAAAATATACTCCCCCCATTTTTATTTACTGTTCATATTAGTTTTGTCTAAAGTCAAACTTTATGTACTTTCAGCAAATTTGTAGAAAAATATATTAACATATATACCACCAAAAATCAATACCATTAGATTCATCATTGCATATATTTTCACATTATATAAATTTGTTATTGTAAATGTTCATACTATTTTCTACAAATTGGAGGAAATATGCCCTAGAGGCAATAATAAAGTTGTTATTTATATTTCCTTATATCATGATAAATGTTTATTATTCATGCTAGAATTGTATTAACCCGAAACTTGATACATGTGTGAATACATAGACAAAACAGAGTGTCCCTAGTCTGCCTCTACTTGACTAGCTCGTTAATCAAAGATGGTTAAGTTTCCTGACCATAGACATGTGTTGACATTTGATGAACGGGATCACATCATTAAAGAATGATGTGATGGACAAGACCCATCCGTTAGCTTAGCATAATGATCGTTAAGTTTTATTGCTATTGCTTTCTTCATGACTTATACATATTCCTTTGACTATGAGATTATGCAACTCCCGAATACCGGAGGAACACCTTGTGTGCTATCAAATGTCACAACGTAACTGGGTGATTATAAAGATGCTCTATAGGTGTCTCCGAAGGTGTTTGTTGGGTTGGCATAGATCGAGATTAGGATTTGTCACTCCGAGTATCGGAGAGGTATCTCTGGGCCCTCTCGGTAATGCACATCATGATAAGCCTTGCAAGCAATGTGACTAATGAGTTAGTTGTGGGATGATGCATTACGAAACGAGTAAAGAGACTTGCCAGTAACGAGATTGAACTAGGTATGAAGATACCGACGATCGAATCTCGGGCAAGTAACATACCGATGACAAAGGGAATAACGTATGTTGTCATTGCGGTTTGATCGATAAAGATCTTCGTAGAATATGTAGGAACCAATATGAGCATCCAAGTTCTGCTATTGGTTATTAACCGGAGATGTGTCTCGGTCATGTCTACATAGTTCTCGAACTCGTAGGGTCCGCACGCTTAACATTCGATGACGATTTGTATTATGAGTTATGTGTTTTGGTGACCGAAGATTCTTCGGAGCCCCGGATGAGATCACGGACATGATGAGGAGTCTCGAAATAGTCGAGAGGTAAAGATTCATATATTGGTCGATGATATTCGGACACCGGAATGGTTCCAGATTGTTTCGGGTATTTTTCGGAGAACCGGGAGGTTACCGGAACCCCCCGGGAAAGTAATGGGCCATCATGGGCCATAGGGGAGAGAGAGAGGGGAGCCCACAAGGGGTTCCCCCCCATGGGCTGTCCGAATTGGACAAGGGAAAGGGGGCGCGACCCCCCTTTCCTTTCCCCCTCTCCCTCTCCTTGCCCCTTTCCACCTCCATGAGAAGGAACAAGAGGGGGGGCGAATCCTACTAGGACTAGGAGTCCTAGTAGGACTCCCCCCACTTGGCGCGCCCCTAGAGCCGGCCTCCTCCCTCTCCCTCCTTTATATACGTGGCTAGGGCACCCCTTGGAGACACACCAATTGTTCCAAGCCGTGTGCGGCGTCTCCCTCCACAGTTTACTCCTCCGGTCATATTCACGTAGTGCTTAGGCGAAGCCCTGCGCGGATCACATCACCATCACCATCACCACGCTGCCGTGCTGGCGAAACTCTCCCTCGACACTTTGCTGGATCAAGAGTTCGAGGGACATCATCGAGCTGAACGTGTGCTGAACTCGGAGGTGCCGTACGTTCGGTACTTGATCGGTTGGATCGCGAAGACGCTCTACTACATCAACCGCATTAAACTAACGCTTCCGCTTTCGGTCTACGAGGGTACGTGGACACACTCTCCCCCTCTCGTTGCTATGCATCTCCTAGATAGATCTTGCGTGATCGTAGGAATTTTTTTGAAATTGCATGCTACGTTCCCCAACAGTGGCATCCGAGCCAGGTCTATGCGTAGATGATATGCACGAGTAGAACACAAAGAGTTGTGGGCGATAATAGTCATACTGCTTACCACCAATGTCTTATTTTGATTCGGCGGTATTGGTGGATGAAGCGGCCCGGACCAACCTTACATGACCACGTTCATGAGACCGGTTCCACGGACAGACATGCAACTTGTTTTGCATAAAGGTGGATGGCGGGTGTCTGTTTCTCCAACTTTAGTTGAATCGAATTTGATTACGGCCGGTCCTTGTTGAAGGTTAAAACAACACACTTGACGAAAAATCGTTGTGGTTTTGATGCATAGGTAAGAACGGTTCTTGCTAGAAGCCCGTAGCAGCCACGTAAAACTTGCAACAACAAAGTAGAGGACGTCTAACTTGTTTTTGCAGGGCATGTTGTGATGTGATATGGTCAAAACATGATGTGATATACGTTTTTGTATGAGATGATCATGTTTTGTAAAAGTTATGCCATGTAATTGCTTTACTTTATCACTATACGGTAGCGATAGTTGTAGAAGCAATAATTGGCGAGACGACAATGACGCTACGATGGAGATCAAGGTGTCAAGCCGATGACGATGGAGATCATGACGGTGCTTTGGAGATGGAGATCAAAGGCACAAGATGATGATGGCCATATCATGTCACATATTTTGATTGCATGTGATGTTTATCTTTTATGCATCTTATTTTGCTTAGTACGGTGGTTGCATTATAAGATGATCCCTCACTAAATTTCAAGGTATAAGTGTTCTCTCTGAGTATGCACCGTTGCGACAGTTCGTCGTGCCGAGACACCACATGATTATCGGGTGTGATAAGCTCGACGTTCACATACAACGGGTGCAAGACAGTTTTGCACGTGCAGAATACTCAGGTTAAACTTGACGTGCCTAGCATGTACAGACATGGCCTCGAAACACTGAGACCGAAAGGTCGAACGTGAAACATATTGTAGATATGATCAACATAGAGATGTTCACCATTAAAAACTACTCCATCTCACGTGATGATCGTACATGGTTTAGTTGATGTCGATCACGTGATCATTTAGATGACTCGAGGGATGTCAATCTAAGTGGGAGTTCTTTAGTAATATGATTAATTGAACTTAAATTTATCATGAACTTAGTCCTGATATTTTTTGCATATCTATGTTGTTGTAGATCAATGGGCCGTGCTACCGTTCCCTTGGATTTTAGTGCGTTCCTTGAGAAAGCTAAGTTGAAATATGATGGTAGCAATTACACGGATTGGCTCTGTAACTTGAGGAGTATCCTCATTGCCACACAGAAGAATTACGTCCTTGATGCACCGCTAGGTGTGCCACCCCCTCCAGCAATTGCGGACATTGTGAATGCCTGGCAGTCGCGTGTTGATGACTACTCGATAGTTCAGTGTGCCATGCTTTACGGCTTAGAATCGGGACTTCAAAGACGTTTTGAATGTCATGGAGCATATGAGATGTTCCAGGAGTTATAGTTAATATTTAAAGCAAATGCCCGAGTTGAGAGATATGAAGCTTCTAACAAATTCTATAGCTGTAAAATGGAGGAGAACAGTTCTGTCAGTGAACACACACTCAGAATGTCTGGGTACCATAACCACTTGACTCAGCTGGGAGTTAATCTTCCAGATGGTAGTGTTATTGACAGAGTTCTTCAATCACTGCCCCCAGGCTACAAAGGCTTTGTGATGAACTATAATACGCAAGGGATCGATAACACAATTCCCGAGCTCTTCGCTATGCTCAAAGCTGCGGAGGTCGAAATCAAGAAGGAGCATCAAGTGTTGATGGTTAACAAGACCACTAGTTTCAGGAAAAAGGCAAAGGAAAGAAGGGAAACTTCAAGAAGAATGTCAAGCAAGTTGCCACTCCCGGGAAGAAGCCCAAGTATGGACCTAAGTCTGAAACTGAGTGCTTCTACTGCAAAGGGACTAGACACTGGAAGGGGAACTGCCCCAGGTATTTGGCGGATAAGAAGAATGGCAAAGTGAAAAAAGGTATATTTGATATACATGTTACTGATGTGTACCTTACTAATGCTCGTAGTAGCGCCTGCGTATTTGATACTGGTTCTGTTGCTCATATTTGCAACTCGAAACAGGGGCTACGGATTAAACGAAGATTGGCTAAGGACGAGGTGATGATGCGCGTCGGAAATGGTTCCAAGGTCGATGTGATCGCAGTCGGCACGCTACCTCTACATCTACCTTTGGGATTAGTTTTAGACCTGAATAATTGTTATTTGGTGCCAGCGTTCAGCATGAACATTCTATCAAGATCTTGTTTGATGCGAGATGGTTATTCATTTAAATCAGAGAATAATGGTTGTTCTATTTATATGAGTAGTGTCTTTTATGGTCATTCACCCTTGATGAATGGTCTATTTTTGTTGAATCTCGATCGTGGTGATACACATATTCATAATATTGATGCCAAAATATGCAAAGTTAATAATGACAGTGCAACTTATTTGTGGCACTGCCGTTTATGTCATATTGGTGTAAAGCGCATGAAGAAAAATGCAGATGGGCTTTTGGAATCACTTGATACTTGCGAACCATGCCTCATGGGCAAGATGACTAAGACTCCGTTCTCCGGAACAATGGAGTGAGCCACTGACTTATTGGAAATAATACATATTGATGTATGCGGTCCGATGAGTGTTGAGGCTCGCAGCGGGTATCGTTATTTTCTGACCTACACAGATGATTTGAGCAGATATGGGTATATCTACTTAATGAAACATAAGTCTGAAACATTTGAAAAGTTCAAAGAATTTCAGAGTGAAGTGGAAAATCATCGTAACAAGAAAATAAAGTTTCTATGATCTGATCGTGGAGGCGATTATTTGAGTTATGAGTTTGGTCTTCATTTGAAACAATGTGGAATAGTTTCGCAACTCACGCCACCTGGAACACCACAGCGTAATGGTGTGTCCGAACGTCGTAACCGTACTTTATTAGATATGGTGCGATCTATGATGTCTCTTACCGATTTACCACTATCGTTTTGGGGTTATGCATTAGAGACAGCTGCATTCACATTAAATAGGGCACCATCTAAATCCGTTGAGACGACACCATATGAACTGTGGTTTGGCAAGAAACCTAAGCTGTCATTTCTTAAATTTTGGGGTTGCGATGCTTATGTGAAAAAGCTTCAGCCTGATAAGCTCGAACCCAAATCGGAGAAATGCGTCTTCACAAGATACCCAAAAGAAACTATTGGGTACACCTTCTATCACAGATCTGAAGGCAAGATTTTTGTTGCTAAGAATGGATCCTTTCTAGAGAAGGAGTTTCTCTCGAAAGAAGTGAGTGGGAGGAAAGTAGAACTTGATGAGGTAGTTCTACCTTCTCTCGAGTTGGAAAGTAGTTCATCACAGAAATCAGTTCGAGTGATACCTACACAAATTAGTGAGGAAGTTAATGATGATGATCATGAAACTTCAGATCAAGTTACTACCGAACCTCGTAGGTCAACCAGAGAACGTTCCGCACCAGAGTGGTACGGTAATCCTATTCTAGAAGTCATGTTACTAGACCATGACGGACCTACGAACTACGAGGAAGCGATGATGAGCCCAGATTCCGCGAAATGGCTTGAGGCCATGAAATCTGAGATGGGATCCATGTATGAGAACAAAGTATGGACCTTGGTTGACTTGCCCGATGATCGGCAAGCCATAGAAAATAAATGGATCTTCAAGAAGAAGACAGACGCCGACGGTAATGTTACTGTCTACAAAGCTCGACTTGTTGTGAAAGGTTTTCGACAAGTTCAAGGAGTTGACTACGATGAGACCTTCTCACCCATAGCGATGCTTAAGTCTGTCTGAATCATGTTAGCAATTGCCGCATTTTATGATTAGGAAATTTGGCAAATGGATGTCAAAACTACATTCCTTAATGGATTTCATAAAGAAAAGTTGTATATGATGCAACCAGAAGGTTTTGTCGATCCTAAAGGTGCTAACAAAGTGTGCAAGCTCCAGCGATCCATTCATGGACTGGTGCAAGCCACTCGGAGTTATAATATACGCTTTGATAGTGTGATCAAAGCATATGGTTTTATACAGACTTTTGGAGAAGCCTGTATTTACAAGAAAGTGAGTGGGAGCTCTGTAGCATTTCTAATATTATATGTGGATGACATATTGTTGATTGGAAATGATATAGAATTTCTGGATAGCATAAAAGGATACATGAATAAGAATTTTTCAATGAAAGACCTCGGTAAAGCTGCTTATATATTGGGCATCAAGATCTATAGAGATATATCAAGACACTCAATTGGACTTTCACAAAGCACATACCTTGATAAAGTTTTGAAGAAGTTCAAAATGGATCAGTCAAAGAAAGGGTTCTTGCCTGTGTTACAAGTTGTGAAGTTGAGTCAGACTCAATGCCCGACCACTGCAGAAGATAGAGAGAAAATGAAAGTCATTCCCTATGCCTCAGCCATAGGTTCTATCATGTATGCAATGCTGTGTACCAGACCTGATGTGTGCCTTGCTATAAGTTTAGCAGGGAGGTACCAAAGTAATCCAGGAGTGGATCATTGGACAGCGGTCAAGAACATCCTGAAATACCTGAAAAGGACTAAGGATATGTTTCTCGTTTATGGGGGTGACAAAGAGCTTGTCGTAAATGGTTACGTCGATGAAAGCTTTGACACTGATCTGGATGACTCTAAGTCACAAACCGGATACGTATTTATATTGAACGGTGGAGCTGTCAGTTGGTGCAGTTCCAAGCAGAGCGTCATGGTGGGATCTACGTGTGAAGCGGAGTACATAGCTGCTTCGGAAGCAGCAAATGAAGGATCTGCTTGAAGGAGTTCATATCTGATCTAGGTGTAATACCTAGTGCATCGGGTCCAATAAAAATCTTTTGTGATAATACTGGAGCAATTGCCTTAGCGAAGGAATCCAGATTTTATAAGAGAACCAAACACATCAAGAGATGCTTCAACTCCATCCGCGATCAAGTCAAGGAGGGAGACATAGAGATTTGCAAAATACATACAGATCTGAATATTGCAGACCCGTTAACTAAGCCTCTTCCACGAGCAAAACATGATCAGCACCAAGACTCCATGGGTGTTAGAATCATTACAATGTAATCTATATTATTGACTCTCGTGCAAGTGGGAGACTGAAGGAAATATGCCCTAGAGGCAATAATAAAGTTGTTATTTATATTTCCTTATATGATGATAAATGTTTATTATTCATGCTAGAATTGTATTAACCCGAAACTTGATACATGTGTGAATACATAGACAAAACAGAGTGTCCCTATTATGCCTCTACTTGACTAGCTCGTTAATCAAAGATGGCTAAGTCTCCTGACCATAGACATGTGTTGACATTTGATGAACGGGATCACATCATTAGGAGAATGATGTGATGGACAAGACCCATCCGTTAGCTTAGCATAATGATCATTAAGTTGTATTGCTATTGCTTTCTTCATGACTTATACATATTCCTTTGACTATGAGATTATGCAACTCCCGAATACCGGAGGAACACCTTGTGTGCTAAAAAAACGTAACTGGGTGATTATAAAGATGATCTACAGGTGTCTCTGAATGTGATGCCCGGATAGTTACGCTACAGTAACCCTCCGCTAATGATGCCACGTCACCACGATTACTGTTGTTAATCTTGCGATGATTCAAATCCCGTTCAAATTTCAAATTTAAAATCAAGTCAAACAATTAAAGTTTTCAAAAGTCAAAACTAAAATGTTCTTAATGTGACAAATAAATCATGGATATTATTGGTGGAGAAACAACATCTTTATAAAATAATTAAATACCCTAAAGTGATTAAAACAGCAGCAAAAACAACTAATTATACTCCTATTATATTTTACAAAATACTAAACTATTTTAGCTAGGTGCCAAAGTTATTGTGGCAGTGGTATAATTAATGTTACTATGTTAGGTGCTAATTGAATATTTTACAAGACTAAAACAATTTGGGAAATAAAATTAAAGCAGAAAGGAAAATCAAATAAATGTAAAGACAAAACAAAATTAGAAAATAAAACAAAAACAAAAGAAAGAAAAAAGAAACCCCCTCTCCCCTGGGCCAGGTGGCCTAACTAGCCAACAGCCGGCCAGCCCACCAACTGGTCGGCCCAGCCCTGCTGCTACGCCCCTGCCCGTTCTCTGCCGCGCCCGACCGTGGCCGACAGCGCGCGCTCGCGCCCACACCCCCTGCCGCCGCTCCCACTCGTGCATCTGCCCGCTGCTGTGCTCACCGGTGCCGCCGCTCAGCTCCACTCCTTCCCTGGCCGCGGCTCCCCGAAGCCGCCCGCGCCTTCGCGCGCCCATCTGCCCGGCTGCCTGACCACGCGCGCGCGTTCCCCCGCTTGTGCCGCTGCAATTGCCGCCTGCGTCCGCCTTCACTTGGGCGCGCGGGCCCGCAACCTCCTGTGTGTCGTGGCCCTGCTGCTCCTCCCTGCCCTGCTCCCCGTAGCTGCTCGCTCGACGCCGCACGCCCGCACACCGCGGCGCCCGCCTCGCGCCCTGACCCCTCTCTGCCTCGCTGCCTGCCCGCTAAGCCGCCTGCACGCGTGCTCGGCTCCTGCCTGCGCCGCTCGCCCGCGGACCCCCCTGCTACCGCGCTGCCGCGCCGCTCGCCGACAACACCCCGCCGCGCCGTGGTTGCCTCGCCCCCCGGACGGGCTCGACCCCGCACGGGGCGCCCGTAACTGCGTCGCTGGCAACCGCACGCCCGCTATGGTCCTAGGCCACTGACCGAACGGGCCCATGCCCAGAATGAAAAATAAAAAAGGTTTTAATAAAAAAGAATATATAAATGATAATAATAATAAATAATAATATTAATTAAATTAATTAACTTAATTAATTGTGTTTATTTAACCTAATTAACTAATTAACTATTGTTACTTAATTGAACAGGCTATGACAGGTGGGTCCCACTAGACCCACATGTTAGGTTGACCAGGTCAACGGTCAACGTTGACTGGTGACGTCATGCTGATGCATTAACTAATTTTTGAATTAAATTAATTTATTAAATCCAAAAATTGATTAAATCTTTTAAAATTAATATAAAATAAACCGTAGCTCGGATGAAAATGTTTTCTACATGAAAGTTGCTCAAAACGATGAGACGAATCCGGATACGCAACCCGTTCGTCCGCCACACATCCCTAGCATAGCAAACACGCAACTTTCCCCCTCCGGTTCGTCTGTCCGAAAACGCGAAACACCGGGGATACTTTCCCGGATGCTTCCCCCCTTCGTCGGTATCACCTTCTACCGCGTTAGGGCACACCTAGCACCGCGCATTGTCTTGTAATGCACCGTCATGCTTATGTTTGCATTATATTTATTGTTTCTTCCCCCTCTTCTCTCGTTAGACACCGAGACCGACGCCGCTCCTACCCAGTACGACTACGGTGTTGACGACCCCTCCTTCTTGCCAGGGAAACCAGGCAAGCCCCCCTTGATCACCAGATATCGCCTATTCTTCTCTCTACTGCTTGCATTAGAGTAGTGTAGCATGTTACTGCTTTTGGTTAAACCTATTCTGCTGCATAGCCTGTCATTGTTGCTACAGTTGTTACCCTTACCTGCAATCCTAAATGCTTAGTATAGGATGCTAGTATTCCATCAGTGGCCCTAGACTCTTGTCCGTCTGCCATGCTATACAACTGGGCTGTGATCACTTCGGGAGGTGATCACAGGCATATGCTATATACTTGATTCTGTTACATTACTTATGATACTATTCAGAGATGGGGGCTGAAGGGGCAGGTGGCTCCATCCCGGTAGAGGTGGGCCTGGGTTCCCGACGGCCCCCGACTGTTACTTTGTGGCGGAGCGACATGGCAGGTTGAGACCACCTAGGTGAGAGGTGGGCCTGGCCCTGGTTGGTGTCCGCGGTTACATCAATTAACACGCTTAACGAGATCTTGGTATTTGATCTGAGTCTGGCCATTTGGTCTATACGCACTAACCAACTACGTGGGAAAGATATGGGCACTCGACGTCGTAGTATCAGCCGAAGCCTTCGTGACATCAGCGACTGAGTGGCGCGCGCCAGATTGGATCGCGTAACGTAACTTCCTTTGTAATGGCGGTTGCTAGGTCTATTTCCGGTCGCCCTCGCAACGTGCAGGTGTGCAATGGGCGATGGGCCCAGACCCCTGCGCCATAGGATTTAGACCGGTGTGCTGACCTCTCTGTTGTGCCTAGGTAGGGCTGCGATGTGTTGATCTTCTGAGGCCGGGTATGACCCAGGAAAGTTTGTCCGGCCAAAGGGGATCAAGCGTGTTGGGTTATGTGGTGCACCCCTGCAGGGAAGTTTATCTATTCGAATAGTCGTGTCCCTCGGTAAAAGAACGACCCAGAGTTGTACCTTGACCTTATGACAACTAGAACTGGATACTTAATAAAACACGCCCTTCCAAGTGCCAGATATAACCCGGTGATCGCTCTCTAACAGGGCGACGAGGAGGGGATCGCCGGGTAGGATTATGCTATGCGATGATTCTTGGTGAACTTACCATCTACTCTCTCCTACATGCTGCAAGATGGAGGCTGCCAGAAGCGTAGTCTTCGACAGGACTAGCTATCCCCCTCTTATTCTGGCATTCTGCAGTTCAGTCCACCGATATGGCCCCTTTACACATATACCCATGCATATGTAGTGTAGATCCTTGCTTGCGAGTACTTTGGATGAGTACTCACGGTTGCTTTTCTCCGTCTTTCCCCCTTTCCCTTCTACCTGACTGTCGCAGCCAGATGCTGGAGACCAGGAGCCAGACGCCACCGTCGACGACGACTCCTACTACACCGGAGGTGCCTACTACTACGTGCAGGCCGCTGACGACGACCAGGAGTAGTTTAGGAGGATCCCAGGCAGGAGGCCTGCGCCTCTTTCGATCTGTATCCCAGTTTGTGCTAGCCATCTTATGGCAACTTGTTTAACTTATGTCTGTACTCAGATATTGTTGCTTCCGCTGACTCGTCTACGATCGAGCACTTGTATTCGAGCCCTCAAGGCCCCTAGCTTGTATTATGATGCTTGTATGACTTATTTATGTTTTCCCGTGTCTAGAGTTGTGTTGTGATATATTCCCGTGAGTCCCTTATCTTGACCGTACACATTTGCGTGCATGATTAGTGTACGATTGAATCGGGGGCGTCACAAGTTGGTATCAGAGCCGACTGCCTGTAGGAATCCCCTTCCACACTCCTTGGCCGAAGTTGAGTCTAGTCATTGAAAAAGTTTTTACTAACATGGCTGATCGGCCTACGGGCCCACGTTGCCATTGGGTGGTATTAGGATCTTTTATTCCTCGACCTATACTCTGGGACTCTGATCTCGCTTCTATTCGGGTTAAAATGAAATTACTAACTCTGACTTTAGGTTCTCATAACTAGTTCCTCCCAGAGAGCCCCTTATTACAGATGATCGCCTGCTGCACCAGAAGAATCCGGAGATACTCTCCGATGATCTCTCGAGACTTTATGCCGTCGCTTTTACAATTCCCTTCCATCAATAAACCCCTATGGATAACCACATATAATCGCCATTCATACAATGTTCCCAGTTGATCTTGTTATTACAAGATACCCCCAAATTCTCTCTGTTGTTTCGAGAACCCTTGAGCTTACTGCCTTGCTGTTATTTGCCACGTGAATACACCTACAAATTAATCCTCACACTTACCGGGATTCGCTCATCCCCAGTTGTTCAGGTGTTTCGTAAAATTCTTTGAAATGCCTTTCGATCTTTCGAAATCCTCAGTAGCCTATTGCTCTTGATCTTCCTTACCTGCTTGCATTATGATTAATACCATAAGTCTAGTAATCTTGCTGTCATCCTTTGTCATTATCATTTTGAGTCAGTTGATTCAATATCTTGCGAGTGCTCGCAATCCTCAAGCAGATCCTAGAATTCATCTTTCCGGCTCATACGCCATTTTAAACATGAGATGGATCTCGACCAATCAAATTGCCATTGATTGCACCCCTAAGCCTACTCAACTTATCCATCCTTAATCAGAGCGTTTGCTCCTGATCCCTTTCATTTGGAAATCTTAAATTCCTTTGCAATTGAGCCTTGAATTAGTCAATTGTTTCTATAATCCAAAGTCCTTGCATTGTTTTCATCCTCTGTTGTGTGCCGATGCTCACATCAGCTCTGTTATGGATCATCAGATCCTTTGTGGAATTATCATCTGACAGTGTCCTTCGTATACAAAAACCTCGAGAAGTTCTTTCCCTGATATATAATGCCGTTGGTAAATCCAATTCTCTGATTTGGCCAATCATGCTCTACTTTTGAGCTAGTGATATTTACTCTTGAAGCTTGTGGTATATGTTTCTAAGATGCCCCGATGGTTGAACCTTGCTACCTCTTGAGCACTGCGTTGGTTTTCCCTTGAAGAGGAAAGGGTGATGCAGCAAAGTAGCGTAAGTATTTCCCTCAGTTTTTGAGAACCAAGGTATCAATCCAGTAGGAGGCTACGCGCGAGTCCCTCGCACCTACACAAAACAAATAAATCCTCGCAACCAACGCAATAAGGGGTTGTCAATCCCTTCACAGTCACTTACGAGAGTGAGATCTGATAGATATGATAGGATAATATTTTTGGTACTTTAATGATAAAGATGCAAAGTAAAATAAAAGCAAAATAAAAAGCAAAGGAAATAACTAAGTGTTGGGAGATTAATATGATGAAGATAGACCCGGGGGCCATAGGTTTCACTAGTGGCTTCTCTCAAGAGCATAAGTATTTTACGGTGGGTTAACAAATTACTGTTGAGCAATTGACTGAATTGAGCATAGTTATGAGAATATCTAGGTATGATCATGTATATAGGCATCATGTCCGAGACAAGTAGACCGACTCCTGCCTGCATCTACTACAATTACTCCACTCATCGACCGCTATCCAGCATGCATCTAGAGTATTAAGTTCATGAAAACAGAGTAACGCCTTAAGCTAGATGACATGATGTAGAGGGATAAATTCATGCAATATGATAAAAAAACCCCATCTTGTTATCCTCGATGGCAACAATACAATACATGCCTTGCTGCCCCTATTGTCACTAGGAAAGGACACCGCAAGATTGAACCCAAGGCTAAGCACTTCTCCCATTGCAAGAAAGATCAATCTAGTAGGCCAAACCAAACTGATAATTCAAAGAGACTTGCAAAGATAACCAATCATACATAAAAGAATTAAGAGAAGATTCAAATATTGTTCATAGATAAACTTGATGATAAACCCACAATTCATCAGTCTCAACAAACACACCGCAAAAGAAGATTACATCGAATAGATCTCCACGAGAGAGGGGAGAACATTGTATTGAGATCCAAAAAGAGAGAAGAAGCCATCTAGCTACTAACTATGGACCCGAAGGTCTGAGGTAAACTACTCACACTTCATCGGAGGGGCTATGGTGTTGATGTAGAAGCCCTCCGTGATTGATGCCCCCTCCGGCGGAGCTCCAGAACAGGCCCCAAGATGGGATCTCGTGGGTACAGAAGGTTCGGCGGTGGAATTAGGTTTTTGGCTCCGTATCTTATCGTTTGGGGGTACGTAGGTATATATAGGAGGAAGGAGTACGTCGGTGGAGCAACAGGGGGCCCACGAGGGTGGAGGGCGCGCCCTGGGGGGTAGGCGCGGCCCCCTACCTCGTGGCCTCCTCTTTTGTTTCTTGACGTAGGGTCCAAGTCTCCTGGATCATATTCTTCCTAAAAATCACGTTCCCGAAGGTTTCATTCCGTTTGGACTCCGTTTGATATTCATTTTCTGCGAAACTCTGAAATAGGCAAAAAAACAGCAATTCTGGGCTGGGCCTCCGGTTAATAGGTTAGTCCCAAAAATAATATAAAAGTGATTATAAAGCCCAATAATGTCCAAAACAGTAGATAATATAGCATGGAGGAATCAAAAATTATAGATACGTTGGAGACGTATCAAGCATCCCCAAGCTTAATTCCCGCTCGTCCTCGAGTAGGTAAATGATAAAAACAGAATTTTTGATGCGGAGTGCTACTTGGCATAATTTCAATGTAATTCTTCTTAATTGTGGTATGAATATTCAGATCCGAAAGATTCAAGACAAATGTTTAATATTGACATAAAAACAATAATACTTCAAGCATAGTAACAAAGAAATCATGTCTTCTCAAAATAACATGGCCAAAGAAAGTTATCCCTACAAAATCATATAGTCTGGCTATGCTCTATGTTCACCACACAAAGTATTTAAATCATGCACAACCCCGATGACAAGCCAAGCAATTGTTTCATACTTTTGACGTTCTCAAACTTTTTCAATCTTCACGCAATACATGAGCGTGAGCCATGGACATAGCACTATACGTGGAATAGAATGGTGGTTGTTGAGAAGACAAAAAGGGAGAAGATAGTCTCACATCAACTAGGCATATCAACGGGCTATGGAGATGCCCATCAATAGATATCAATGTGAGTGAGTAGGGATTGCCATGCAACGGATGCACTAGAGCTATAAGTATATATATATATGAAAGCTCAACAAAAGAAACTAAGTGGGTGTGCATCCAACTCGCTTGCTCACGAAGACCTAGGGCATTTTGAGGAAGCCCATCATTGGAATATACAAGCCAAGTTCTATAATGAAAAATTCCCACTAGTATATGAAAGTGACAAAATGAGAGACTCTCTATCATGAAGATCATGGTGCTACTTTGAAGCACAAGTGTGGTAAAAGGATAGTAACATTGTCCCTTCTCTCTTTTTCTCTCGTTTTTTTATTTGGGCCTTTTTCTCTTTTTTATGGCCTCTTTTTTTATATTTTTATATTTTTCGTCCGGAGTCTCATCCTGACTTGTGGGGGAATCATGGTCTCCATCATCTTTTTCCTCACTTGGGACAATGCTCTAAAAATGAAGATCATCACACTTTATTTTCTTACAACTCAACAATTACAACTCGATACTGAGAACAAAATATGACTCTATATGAATGCCTCCGGCGGTGTACCGGGATATGCAATGAATCAAGAGTGACATGTATGAAAGAATTATGAACGGTGGCTTTGCCACAAATACGATGTCAACTACATGATCATGCTAAGCAATATGACAATGATGGAGCGTGTCATAATAAACGGAACGGTGGAAAGTTGCATGGCAATATATCTCGGAATGGCTATGGAAATGCCATGATAGGTAGGTATGGTGGCTGTTTTGAGGAAGGTTTATGGTGGGTGTATGATACCAGCAAAAAGTGCACGGTATTAGAGAGGCTAGCAATGGTGGAAGGAAGAAAGTGCGTATGATCCATGGACTCAACATTAGTCATAAATAACTCATATACTTATTGCAAAAATCTACAAGTTATCAAAGCAAAGTATTGCGCACATGCTCCTAGGGGGATAGATTGGTAGGAAAAGACCATCGCTTGTCCCCGACCGCCACTCATAAGGAAGACAATCAATAAATAAATCATGCTCCGACTTCATCACATAACGGTTCACCATACGTGCATGCTACGGGAATCACAAACTTTAACACAAGTATTTCTCAAATTCACAACTACTCAACTAGCATGACTCTAATATCACCATCTTTATATCTCAAAACAATTATCAAGCATCAAACTTTTCATAGTATTCAACACACTCATAAGAAAGTTTTACTAATCTTGAATACCAAGCATATTAGGATTATTTAAGCAAATTACCATGCTATTTAAGACTCTCAAAATAATCTAAGTGAAGCATGAGAGATCAATAGTTTCTATAAAACAAATCCACCACCGTGCTCTAAAAGATATAAGTGAAGTACTAGAGCAAAACTATATAACTCAAAAGATATAAGCGAAGCACATAGAGTATTCTAGCAAATTCCAAATCATGTATGGCTCTCTCAAAAGGTGTGTACAGCAAGGATGATTGTGGTAAACTAAAAAGCAAAGACTCATATCATACAAGACGCTCCAAGCAAAACACATATCACGTGGTGAATAAAAATATAGCTCCAAGTAAAGTTACCGATGGAAGTAGACGAAGGAGGGGATGCCTTCCGGAGCATCCCCAAGCTTTGGCTTTATGGTGTCCTTAGATTATCTTGGGGGTGACATGGGCATCCCCAAGCTTAGGCTCTTGCCACTCCTTGTTCCATAATCCATCAAATCTTTCACCCAAAACTTGAAAACTTCACAACACAAAACTTAACAGAAAATCTCATGAGCTCCGTTAGCGAAAGAAAACAAAAGCCACTTCAAGGTACTGTAATTAACTCATTATTTATTTATATTGGTGTTAAACCTACTGTATTCCAACTTCTCTATGGTTTATAAACTATTTTACTAGCCATAGATTCATCAAAATAAGCAAACAACACACGAAAAACAGAATCTGTCAAAAACAGAATAGTCTGTAGTAATCTGTAACTAACGCTAGCTTCTGGAACTCCAAAAAATCAGCCAAAATAGGAAGACCTATACAATTTGTTTATTGATCAGCAGCAATTGGAATCACTATTTTATCACGTTCTGGTGATTTTTAACAATTATTTTCGTGAACAGAAAGTTTCTGGAAATTACAACAAGATCAAATAACTATCATCCAAGAAGATCCTATAGGTTTAACTTGGCACAAACACTAATTAAAACATAAAAACACATCTAACCAGAGGCTAGAACAAATATTTATTCCTAAACATAAGCAAAAAGCAAAAAACTAAAAATAAAATTGGGTTGCTTCCCAACAAGCGCTATCGTTTAACGCCCCTAGCTAGGCATAAAAGCAAGGATAGATCTAGGTATTGCCATCTGTGGTAGGCAATTCTTCAATGAGACATCTATCACCCTTAAGAATTTCTTTCTTTTTAGTAATTACCAAACTTTTAGGCACAAGATCGAAAAATTCATTTGTAGCAAATGGTTCCTTAATGATAGCAAAAAGATTGGGATGAATACTTATAGATGATTCACCCTTATTTTTAGGAACATACATAAGCTTGGCAATTTTAGTAGGAGGACTTGGGGTATTCTTTACGGAAGAAAAAGCGGTTCCCAAGTTGGTGATGATATCCTCAAGTCTATCGATTCTAGTGGAATCCTGATTTATTTTCTCATTAACTATGGGTTCCTTCTCTTTAATATTTTTCAAAGTGACTCCTACTTTAGATCCATATTGAGTGATTACGTTGTGGATCTTTTTATCCAAATTTTCAATTAACTCTACGGTAGCAACCTTATTTTCAATAATTTCAAGTCTTTGCATTACATGCTCCAAAGTTAACATAGTTCCATTGACCAAAAGAGGTGGTGAGCCAAACAAATCTATCAAAGCATTATAAGAATCAAAAGTATGGCTACCCAAGAAATTCCCTCCGGTAATGGTATCAAGGATATATCTGTACCAAGGATTAGCACCTACATAAAAATTGCGGAGAAGAACGGAAGTAGATTGTTTCCTGGTAGATCTATTTTGAGCATTGCAAATTCTATACCAAGCGTCTTTTAGATTTTCTCCCTCCCTTTGTTTAAAATTTAGAACTTCATTCTCGGGAGACAACGGAGAAGATAGAGGACTAGCCATAACGACAAACAAACAAAAAAGAGGCGAACAAAAAAGAGAGGGCGAATAAAATAGCAAGGGTGAAGTGGGGGAGAGGAAAACGAGAGGCAAATGGCAAATAATGTAATGCGGGAGATAAGGGATTGTGATGGGTACTTGGTATGTTGACTTTTGTGTAGACCTCCCCGGCAACGGCGCCAGAAATCCTTCTTGCTACCTCTTGAGCACTGCGTTGGTTTTCCCTTGAAGAGAAAAGGGTGATGCAGCAAAGTAGCGTAAGTATTTCCCTCAGTTTTTGAGAACCAAGGTATCAATCCAGTAGGAGGCTACGCGCGAGTCCCTCGCACCTACACAAAACAAATAAATCCTCGCAACCAACACGATAAGGGGTTGTCAATCCCTTCACGGTCACTTACGAGAGTGAGATTTGATAGATATGATAGGATAATATTTTTGGTACTTTTATGATAAAGATGCAAAGTAAAATAAAAGCAAAATAAAAACACTACAAGAAATATGTCAACTAGTGACCTTCTGTCAGTGACCCTGGAAGAATTGTTCATAGATCTATGACCATTTGAGACCAATTGGTCAAAAGCTGTTCGGGGGGCTCCAAACCCTAAACCATTGCGACCATTTTGTTCAGAAAGGTCGTAATTTCCTTACACGAAATGGTCATAAAGCAAACAACGCTAGTCCGTTGCCTTATTTCTGGTTGTTAACGACCAATATAGATGGTCATAGCCTTGTAAATTGTGGTGGGTTGCGATGACTAGGTGCCATCTCATCAGTTTTGCCTATGTGTCATGTCCATGTGTCAATTTTTGCCCTAGGTTGTGAAGCAACCTATATTTCTGTTATTCCAAAAATTCCCAAACAATTCTCATAAATTGTTTGGATCATATCTTCATCAAATATGTCAAAAACCTTCCTTGCCTAGTTCAAAAATAATTCAACAATATTCATTTTCCTATTCTTTCAGAGCAGCACTTTGTGAAGGAAGTACCACTTTGGCATGTCCAAATAGTATCCATTTTCTACAGTGCTTTCCTATGCCCAAATAATCATCCTCCACCAAATGCCAGCTCAATCCATTCATTATTTTGAGCCCAGCTTCAACATTCGTATTTATGTCCAGTGTGGTACTTTGCAAAGCAAGTACCACCTAGGCTCCTACTTTTGAGCTGAAAATTTGTGAAGACGGTCTTCTTAGTAACTGATCATCCTCAGCCAAAACTCACGCCCATTAGCCATGTACATTTCCCGTACCGCTAATCAAACACTTGGCTGCTAATTCATGTTTGAGCATCGATCGGTCTCCTCGTGAGAATCTTATGTTGTAATTTTATTCCTAGCACCTACCTGGGGAGTGCCCAACCCCCTAGACATGCCTAGGCCGCCCAGAACACATGGCAACGCCACGGTCACGCGGTGACCACGCGGCGGGCATGCGAGTTTACGCGCTCTAGAGTTGGGGCCCTCGGCCACCGCCCAAACCTCGACATATCGCCACCAAACCATTTATTTATGATTAAATAGGTACTTATGTAACTAGAAATGATTATTGGAAAAAATAAATAGCAAACTATGAGGCAGCTGCAGTTCAAATTTGACCCGCTGCCAACTGAATCGGCGGAAATTTGTCTTTTTCACGAGAGGTGGATCAAAACTTTTTACACCCAACCATTTTGTCAAGTGTGCATTAAATATGTCCTAGTATTTTATAAAATTGATTTGGTCCAATTTTGCAACAATTATTTGGGAGCTCCTTCACAAAAAACCTCCTTTTGGGCACTCAAAAAATGGAAAATGGTTTTTTCGTCCAAAGAAAATGAAAACTTCCTTAGGCAACATTGTTTGCCATTCCAATATGCACCCTTGTGCACAATATGAGATCATTTGAACAAACTATGCAATGAATGTGGCCATAAGATTGATCATTTGGCTTGAAAGCCATTGATCTCCACACGTGATAGCTCGTTTCTGAGAACACTTTTTTAAAATAATTGCCATATTACAAGTTTGTTATTTTTCCTGGGAACTTGGCCACATATAATGACACAATGCGAAGGTTTCCCAATTTTTTGATTTTTTTTGAATTTTTTATGCCCGTTTCAAAATGCGGTCAAAACGGCGGGAATGACCGTTCCTAGCTAGTGGTTGAATCTTGGAATTTTTTGGTGTTTCTCTGATTAAATAGGTACTTATGTACCTAGAAATGATTTTTGGAAAAAATAAATAGCAAACTATGAGGCAGCTGCAGTTCAAATTTGACCCGCTTCCACCTAAATCGGCGGAAATTTGTCTTTTTCACGAGAGGTGGATCAAAACTTTTTACACCCAACCATTTGGCAATTGTGCATTAAATATGGCCTAGTATTTTTATAAAAATGATTTGGTCCAATTTTGCAACAATTATTTGGTAGGTTCTTCACAAAAAAACCATTTTTGCCACAAGAAAAATGATAAAAAATATATAGAAAGATAAAAATGCATGGAAATCGGTGATCATCCATAAAATGGGGTCTAACTTGAGTGAAAAATTTGGTTGTGCCATTTTGCAAAATATTTTGATAGTTGCTTCACAAAATCCCCCTAGTTTTAGTACTTACAAACTATTTTAAATCACAAAATTTCTGAACCAATCAGGGCACTTCTCACGGATCACCCCACTATAGTCGATCTGAACCGTCCGCTCCGAAGGATCCAACGTCTATCATTCACCTCTCGGGTCATAGCGACCCAAACCAAACCAAAGCAGCAACCCAATTCCCCTCTCCCGCCGCCGTCTGTCTCTCCCCCTCTCCCCGATCCAGATCTCTCCGTCGCCGCCCAAACCCAATCCCCAACCCAATCTCCTGAGTGCGGTGCCGCGCCCCTGCATCGCCTGCATCACTCGGCACCATGGCCTCCTGCGTCGCCGGATCAGGGTGCCACCACCGTGCGGGCCCCGACCCCGCACCCCACGGTGGCCGGAGACGATGGCGAGGAAGGGCTCGGTCCCCTGACGAATCCTCCTCCCTCCATGCCCGCACGCCTCGATCCCATCGACCCAACGCCCAGGCCCAGCACGCGCTGCTGCCATGGACTCCACCGCGGGGACGGATCTGGGGAAGATCGTGGGCGTGTTCTACCAGGCCGAGGACGGGGAGCACAGCCGCCACCTCCTCGCGCTGCTCGCCACCTCCCTCACCGTGCTCGACGCCATGCAAGGTCCGCCTCTCTCTCCTCCTCCTAGTCTCTCTCTGTTGCTTGGTTTGATTTTGCTGATGCGGTTTCCTTCCTCCCCCCCCTAATGCATGCGTGCAGGTGCACAGCCTAGTAGGAGACCACGGCTTCGTCTGCTTCTTCCGTTGTTGTGTGGTTGACGACGACGACGACGCGGCCGTGCGGTCGGTGCCCTCTGAAGCCGCTCGTCCGGGCCGTGCCGTGCCGGAGGAGGGGTCCAGATCCGGGCCTCACCAAGATCAATCGTCACTGGAACTCGGGGGGACAAGATGGACGTGCCTCTGCTGGTCCCCGAGCTCCCTCCTCTCGATTCTTCCTTGTGCTACTCAGGGCCGCTCAGTCCGACTCTGCGGACGTAAGTGAGCCACTACCTTCCCCTCCTTTGTTTTCTCCAGTGCTCTTTCTGTCCATGCCCCGCCATCGAGCCCTGCTCTTTGTGGTCTGTCAAGCTTCTGTTTGACAGAATGCCTGCAAGCTGCTGCTAATCACTTGCACTTGCTAGCTGCTGCTAGTGGTTTCATGTTCTTGAAAACTAACAAGAGTGGTCTTACTGAAAACTGACAATCTGAAGTCCAAATTTGATTGGGTGCTCTACCAGCCATTGTTCCTCTTTCTGGTCTAGTACAGACACTGCAAACCTGCTATTTCCTCAGTACTACTGACGTAATAGCAGCTCTCCCTTGAAAAAATGTTCAGAGCAGAAGCATTCCTGGAGCGAAAACTTGAATAGCTTGTCGTGTCTGGATCAGTAAGCATAATCATGGGCTTATATTCGTGTGTAGCTTGATTGGTCACTTTCTTGCTTCAGTCTTCCGTTCGACGGAACGCTTGCAAGCTCTGTTAATCCAGTAGTTAGAGAAGAGTTTCCAAGCTTTCATCTTTGAGTGTTACTGGAAACTCGATGGCTATTACAATCTAATTACAAAATGATAATCACCAATTTTCCTCTAGTGCACTGTAAACCTTATAGTTCGTCGGTGATAAGTAGCCTTCGTTTATACAATTATTTAGAAAGCATTCCTAGAGTGAACACTTGAACAGCTTGTTGTCTCTTGTGTATGTATAACAGCAAGCAGTATGGGTTGAGGGGCAATTAGTAAGCCTAATCACTGAATGCTCTCTTGCAGGACGATGTACGATGCAAACGTATTTTTCTCTCTCACTATCAGCTTCCTTTCTCGCATGCATGCAACTTGTAATAAGGATTTGTCCATAAAATCTTTTGTAGAAACTTTGCGGACCGCAGCTCTTTCTCTCTATTTTTAAATTAAAATCTTGTATGCGGCAGATTACCTCTTTCTCTCTATTTTTAAACGTATTTCTTTCTGTCCAAGTGCTCTTCATCTTGTGTGTCATCTGCAAGGCAATCAAGTTAATTAGATGTTGCTCTTTTCATGATCTGCTTCATACATACATGCATATGTGATTGCTTCCTACCTTCCTGCCTGCTACATCTCTGCTAGCATAAATCAAAGAGAAGAAAGAGATCTACCTATTTTTTACCTGTAGCCTTTAATAAATTATATGAATCTGTAGCCTTTAATGAATTCAATGTATGACTGGGATGGGAATTATGGTACTACTTGCTGTTTGCATCCTATACTTTGCTTGTGAATGATGCTATGTTGTTCTGCAGACTGTCATATATTTTTGTGTTGTTTTTGCTGAATAGATTGAATATCTTTGCTACACACCGTAGCTTGTAGCTTTGCAAACTAACCTTCTCTAGTTCTCTTCCTTTTCTGTAGACCTCCCATGGCGTGGACGGCGACGACGACAGGAGGACGCCAGTTCTGGTCGGGAACATGGCCTTGTCCTGCTCGAGGAGGGACGCACCTAGGCACCGGCCCTGTCCGGCAACAAGGGGTCTACTCCTCTGCTTCCAAGGCAACCAAGTTGCCCTGCCTGAGCTCGACGAGTCAAGCCCGGCCACGACCATGCACCACTCCCAGCAGGTAGCACCTCCCTCTCCCTCTGCTCACTAACCTGCTGCTAATCTCCCAGCACGGGCTGCTGCTATCGTAATTTTTATAATGGTTGATGTTTGTTAGCCAGTTATAAATGGCTTGCTTTCTGGTAATGGCCCATTAGGTAGAGTAGCTATGCACTTGGTGGTGGTCATGGCCTTGTTGCTTCATCAGTTTTTTTCCTCTGGGTCATTAGCTAGCTATGCTATGCATGTGTTCGTTAATTTGCAAGAAAGAATTTTTGTCCTTCTTTTCATTTCCTTGTTCTAGTCAAATTCATCCTTTTTTAATACTAGCACTAGCACATCAGAGTACTAATACTTGTTAGATTTTGAGTATGCCACTACTAATAAAACAACAACAGCAACCATCAATTACCATAGCATGCCTCTATTTTGGTAACTAGTTGCTGCACTCATTTAATTTGCCTACCGACTAATCTAGTACATTATTAATTGTTGCTCTTCCACTGTTTTGGTATCTCTTGGTTTGCAATGGTACAGCTATAAATGTCATTTTCTTGAATGGTCTGTTCATAATATATTTGCCCTAGTTTTTCTAATTCTTCTCTCATTCATGTAACAGGGTGACAGAGGAAGCCATGTTGCCGTTTTGTTCGTTCCCAACCCCGACTGGTCGTCCGACGAGTCTGTCATGTTGTCATTTTCTTGTAAAGTAGTACTGTATCATACTTGTAGAGCTCGTTACACTTGTAGAGCTTGTAAAGTACTGTATTACACACGGTCATATGTACTGGCACAGATAGAGCTTGTTACTGTCGTTGCCAATGTATTACTTGATCTGGTTGCTCTTCTTTAAAGTATTATGTGTGCTTTTTGTCTGCCAATTTAAATACTGGTTGAAATATGAAGAATATGAGCCTGATAGATGGGACCCACTTACCAGAACATGACAAATGGGACCGACCCATCTGACTAGTGGACCCATTTAATAAAAAATGGAAAATGAAATAGTTTAGACAAAAAGGCCATGGCCCAACAATAAAAAGGCTACAATGTTGGGCTTGGCCCATGAAGCCATCCAATAATGGACAGGAAAAAAACACAAATAGGCTGAATTGTTGGGCTCGGCCCATGTAAAACACCGAACTGGACCGGGCTGATTCTTATCCACGTCAGCTTGCCACACTTGATCCTACGTGGTCTGGGGAGGCTGCTGGTGACCAAAATTTTGGTCGAAGAACCAACGACCTTTTACAGATGGTCGTTAATTTTAGTTTACGACTGCCAGCTTTTGACCTTCTGTTTTTGGTCAAAAAAAGGTCGCAAATGAAAAACAATGACCTTTCAGCAGCCAATAGTGAGGGTCACAAGTTGACATATTTCTTGTAGTGAAAGCAAAGGAAATAACTAAGTGTTGGAAGATTAATATGATGAAGATAGACCCGGGGGCCATAGGTTTCACTAGTGGCTTCTCTCAAGAGCATAAGTATTTTACGGTGGGTGAACAAATTACTGTTGAGCAATTGACAGAATTGAGCATAGTTATGAGAATATCTAGGTATGATCATGCATATAGGCATCACGTCCGAGACAAGTAGACCGACTCCTGCCTGCATCTACTACTATTACTCCACTCATTGACCGCTATCCAGCATGCATCTAGAGTATTAAGTTCATGAAAACAGAGTAACGCCTTAAGCAAGATGACATGATGTAGAGGGATAAATTCATGCAATATGATAAAAACCCCATCTTGTTATCCTAGATGGCAACAATACAATACGTGCCTTGCTGCCCCTACTGTCACTAGGAAAGGACACCGCAAGATTGAACCCAAAGCTAAGAACTTCTCCCATTGCAAGAAAGATCAATCTAGTAGGCCAAACCAAACTGATAATTCAAAGAGACTTGCAAAGATAACCAATCATACATAAAAGAATTCAGAGAAGATTCAAATATTGTTCATAGATAAACTTGATCATAAACCCACAATTCATCGGTCTCAACAAACACACCGCAAAAGAAGATTACATCAAATAGATCTCCACGAGAGAGGGGAGAACATTGTATTGAGATCCAAAAAGAGAGAAGAAGCCATCTAGCTACTAACTATGGACCCGAAGGTCTGAGGTAAACTACTCACACTTCATCGGAGGGGCTATGGTGTTGATGTAGAAGCCCTCCGTGATTGATGCCCCCTCCGGCGGACCTCTGGAACAGGCCCCAAGATGGGATCTCGTGGGTACAGAAGGTTGCGGCGGTGGAATTAGGTTTTTGGCTCCGTATCTGATCGTTTGGGGGTACGTAGGTATATATAGGAGGAAGGAGTACGTCGGTGGAGCAACAGGGGGCCCACGAGGGTGGAGGGCGCGCCCTGGGGGGTAGGCACGCCCCCTACCTCGTGGCCTCATCTTTTGTTTCTTGACATAGGGTCGAAGTCTCCTGGATCATATTCTTCCTAAAAATCACGTTCCCGAAGGTTTCATTCCGTTTGGACTCCGTTTGATATTCCTTTTCTGCGAAACTCTGAAATAGGCAAAAAACAGCAATTCTGGGCTGGGCCTCCGGTTAATAGGTTAGTCCCAAAATAATATAAAAGTGAATAATAAAGCCCAATAATGTCCAAAACAATAGATAATATAGCATGGAGCAATCAAAAATTATAGATACGTTGGAGACGTATCAAACCTATACCTTCCCTAAAATCGTATGAACCCGAAAGTTTACACAAGTCATATCATTCTGGAGTTTTACCAGATAATATTGTGATCTACAACTTCTTCGAAGACGAGAAGTAAATGAAAGGTTAGGCATTGAAGAAGTAGGAGTCGACCTTGGACCTTTGTGTTCATGCCCATGGACCCAATGTGGAACTTATCATGGAAGCTTCTTGCAAAAGTATTGAATCTTTTGAATAATTCTTCCAGGAGTCATTATATTGGATCCCTTGCAGCTATGGTTCCGACCATGCTAACTTTATTTAATATATTTCTGAAAGGAAACCATTCCAGTGCCTCGTCTATTTTGACAAGGTTAAAGTATCTGCTATCGCTACTCAGCAATCCAGTTCAGTTTCTATCCTGATCTACTTTCGAGTTTTACCTCTGTTATCTCGAGGATATCATGGAACTCCCTAACTTCTTATGAGTTCTTCATCAACTATTATTCTCGCCGATTCCAATTTTCCACATGTTTTGAGTTGTTGAACACTCAAGGACACCAATTACTTAATCGAGTCCGCGTCATGATTAAACAACTCTTAGTAATCTTCTTTACTTGCGAGTTTGTACTCGATCACGTCATTCTTAGCCTGATCGGCTATATCATTATCGTGCTAATTTTAACTGTGCTACCTGGTCCTTATTCTTGGAGCACAACTTTTGACGATGTGCTAGACTTACGTCGATCTTCCTTGTCCATTTGTTTCACCTTGAAGTGCAAGCTTGATTCCGAGTTGGTGCCGTATCCATGGTTCCAATGACCTTTCGCTGCATCGGTCCTTTTTGCTTGATGTAGTCGTTGTTCGTTTGCTTCTTCGTGGAGCCTTTCGACAAAATTTGTCATGATCCTCATCAACATTCTAAGCTCTCCAGGATATCAATCGAATTCATGATGCGAGATATCATCAGTGCCCCCTCGATGATTGCGTTAACATCGACAACATTCTTGCATTTCCCCAACACAAATCTGGTTCATGGTTTGTGTTGTACCTTGAGTCCTTGCTAACCAGCGTATGTTATGTTTTACCTTGGAGTATTACCATCTTTTATGTCAAGAATGTCGTGAGAAATTCATCACCTCTTAAGGATTCTTGATACAGTGATGCTTCTCGCCATCACCATTCTTTTCTTGGTCCCCGTGTTGAGTGAACTCAGTTGTGCAAATTTATTATCTCTAGCAACCCTATTGCTTCAGAGTTAATGGACAATAATTCCAATTTGGTGTGTTGGTTGCTCAATCGCCATTCCGGCGTTGATCATGCTACCTAAGCCCATATTTCGAGTGCACCTTTCAACCAATGTTTAATTGTGTATGTTTCCCTCGAGCAAACATCATTATGTCATTTCCCGAGAATCGTACAATGTCATCAGCTACCTCCTCTTCCTCTCCTTGGTTTAATGATGAACTCTTGTTTCGGAACTCGCTTCCATAGTTCATTTCCCGAGAATCTTACAATGTCATCTCGTCAAATTGTGTCTCACCTTTTCTTCTCAGGCATACTAAGTCTGAGGTATCGTGACACCAATCAGATCTGAATCTCGGTCAGATATGATGGTTGGAAGCTTTTCCAAGAGTCATAACATTGGTCTTTATATCACCCGGTAAGGTGATGTCTTGCCTAGCACACCTGGCTGAAGGACCTATTGTTATAGTTTCCTTTTTGGCAAGGTTAATCATTCTTCCGTGAGGAAATTGTAAGACTTATTCTATAAGTTGATCCTGATGGATCCTTTGTGTATCCAAGATCTGACCTTTGCTTGAAGACCATGTCAGTGCTATCTCGAAGCATGTCTGTGGTACTCCGATTTTCAACAAGAGCATTTGAAGCCCAATGCTAAATGTTTCTTGCTCAATTATTCAAACACCGTTGTATGGGTAATGTCATGAAATTTCTCTCCCCTTACCTAAAGGGTTTTCTACATTATATCTTGTCATGGATATCATGCTCTGCTTGTCCTTGGGAAGGATATACCCTTGAAATATGTGTTTAAACACATTTTCCTTTCCATTGTTCTGCTTAAACCTGATAATCATATTTTCCATTCCATTGTTTGGTTTAACCTTTCTCGTGATCTATATGATCTAAGCAGTAATATTCTCCTGCTTTTGTAAACACCTCGGTGTACAATTCTGTCAGAAAGACCCTGTTACTTTTGTTGATGACATTCTGGTAACCACCGATGGATGAGAACTTTGCCTACTGGTCTGCCTCGTTCAACGAGCAGGAAAATGGTTCTCTTCGTCCCTCGCCCTTGGTACCGATGTTGTTGCCGACATAACCGACAGACTATCCTCTGACATGCCTTGCCTACATGATCGTGCAAGATGTCACCGCCGTTCCTACTTTTAACCCACATGGTGGGCCCATAACCCACAGTTCCACAGGATCGAAACCTGACTCTCCTGTACACCTTGTTGACAAAGTTATCCCTTGCTCTTGGTTTCGTAGGTAATTCGCGAGCCACCTTCCTAGTGATCTATTCTGGTATCAGACGCAATACTTATTCCCGTTGCCTTGAACCCCTTTCACACTCTGTTTCAGGCAACGGACGATTGTCTATCCGCTCGAAACTTCTCATGATACCTCCTCACTTTGCTCTCGATAATGTCTAAAGTTTCAATTCGAGAGTTACTTTCCGCCACCTTCGCTGATGTTATCTGCTAGATAATCAAACATTCTAGCCGTCCGTTCTTCCGTAATACCCCCTTATCCGTTCGTAAGTACGATGGAGTTCCTGAAGAAAGGACGACAACCTCATCATGATGCATTGATGCATAGGAATGAAGACATCAGCGCTATGGATCGACCACTTTGAGAAGAGCAACCAAGACCGAGAAGATTCGTTAGGATTTCATAACCAGACCTCTCTGTTGTGCCTAGGTAGGGCTGCGACGTGTTGATCTTCCGAGGTCGGGCATGACCCAGGAAAGTGTGTCCGGCCAAAGGGGATCGAGCGTGTTGGGTTATGTGGTGCACCCCTGCAGGGAAGTTTATCTATTCGAATAGCCGTGTCCCTCGGTAAAAGGATGACCCGGAGTTGTACCTTGACCTTATGACAACTAGAACTAGATACTTAATAAAACACACCCTTCCAAGTGCCAGATATAACCCGGTGATCGCTTTCTACCAGGGCGACGAGGAGGGGATCGCCGGGTAGGATTATGCTATGCGATGATTCTTTTGAACTTACCATCTACTCTCTCCTACATGCTGCAAGATGGAGGCTGCCAGAAGCGTAGTCTTCGACAGGACTAGCTATCCCCCTCTTATTCTGGCATTCTGCAGTTTAGTCCACCGATATGGCCCCTTTACACATATACCCATGCATATGTAGAGTAAATCCTTGCTTGCGAGTACTTTGGATGAGTACTCACGGTTGCTTTTCTCCCTCTTTTCCCCCTTTCCCTTCTACTTGGTTGTCGCAACCAGATGCTGGAGCCCAGGAGCCAGACGCCACCGTCGACGACGACTCCTACTACACCGGAGGTGCCTACTACTACGTGCAGGCCGCTGATGACGACTAGGAGTAGATTAGGAGGATCCCAGGCAGGAGGCCTGCGCCTCTTTCGATCTGTATCCCAGTTTGTGCTAGCCATCTTATGGCAACTTGTTTAACTTATGTATGTACTCAGATATTGTTGCTTCCGCTGACTCGTCTATGATCGAGCACTTGTATTCGAGCCCTCGAGGCCCCTAGCTTGTATTATGATGCTTGTATGACTTATTTATCTTTTTAGAGTTGTGTTGTGATATCTTCCCGCGAGTCCCTGATCTTGATTGTACACGTTTGCGTGCATGATTAGTGTACGATTGAATTGGGGGCGTCACAAGTTGGTATCAGAGCCGACTGCCTGTAGGAATCCCCTTCCACACTCCTTGGCCGAAGTTGAGTCTAGTCATTGAAAAAGTTTTTACTAACATGGCTGTGCGGCTTACGGGCCCACGTCGCCATTGGGTGGTATTAGGATCTTTTATTCCTCGACCTATACTCTAGGACTCTGATCTCGCTTCTATTCGGGTTAAAATGAAATTACTAACTCTGACTTTAGGTTCTCGTAACTAGTTCCTCCCGGAGAGCCCCTTATTACAGATGATCGCCTGCTGCACCAGAAGAATCCGGAGATACTCTCCGATGTTCTCTCGGGACTTTATGCCGTCGCATTTACAATTCCCTTCCATCAATAAACCCCTATGGATAACCACATATACTCGCCATTCATACAATGTTCCCAGTTGATCTTGTTATTACAAGATACCCTGAAGTTCTCTCTGTTGTTCCAAGAACCCTTGAGCTTACTGCCTTGCTGTTACTTGCCACCTGAATACACCTACAAATTAATCCTCACACTTACTGGGGATTCGTTCATCCCCAGTTGTTCAGGTGTTTCATAAAATTCTTCGAAATGCCTTTCGATCTTTCGAAATCCTCAGTAGCCTATTGCTCTTGATCTTCCTTACCTGCTTGCATTATGATTAATACCATAAGTCTAGTAATCTTGCTGTCATCCTTTGTCATTATCATTTTGAGTCTGTTGATTCAATATATTGCGAGTGCTCGCAATCCTCAATCAGATCCTAGAATTCATCCTTCCGGCTCATACGCCATTTTAAACATGAGCTGGATCTCGACCAATCAAATTGCCATCGATTGCACCCCTAAGCCTACTCAACTTATCCATCCTTAATCAGAGCATTTGCTCCTGATCCCTTTCATTTGGAAATCTTAAATTCCTTTGCAATTGAGCCTTGAATTAGTCAATTGTTTCTATAATCCAAAGTCCTTGCATTGTTTTCTTCCTCTGTTGTGTGCCGATGCTCACATCAGCTCTGTTATGGACCGTCAGATCCTTTGTTGAATTATCATCTGACAGTGTCCTTCGTATACAAAAACCTCGAGAAGTTCTTTCCCTGATATAAAATGCCGTTGGTAAATCCAATTCTCTGATTTGGCCAACCATGCTCTACTTTTGAGCTGGTGATATTTACTCTTGAAGCTTGTGGTATATGTTTCTAAGATGCCCCGATGGTTGAACCTATACCTTCCCTAAAATCGTATGAACCCGAAAGTTTACACAAGTCATACCATTCTGGAGTTTTACCAGACAATATTGTGCTCTACAACTTCTTCGAAGACGAGAAGTAAATGAAAGGTTAGGCATTAAAGAAGTGGGAGTCGACCTTGGACCTTTGTGTTCATGCCCATGGACCCAATGTGGAACTTACCATGGAAGCTTCTTGCAAAAGTATTGAATCATTTGAATAATTCTTCAAGGAGTCATTATATTGGATCCCTTGCAGGCGTGGTTCCGACCATGCTAACTTTATTAATATATTTCTGAAAGGAAACCATTCCAGTGCCTTGTCTATTTTGACAAGGTTAAAGTATCTGCTATCGCTACTCACCAATCCAGTTCAGTTTCTATCCTGATCTACTTTTGAGTTTTACCTCTGTTATCTCCAGGATATCAGGGAACTGCCTAACTTCTTATGAGTTCTTCATCAACTATTATTCTCGCTGATTCCAATTTTCCACAGGTTCTGAGTTGTTGAACACTCAAGGACACCAATTACTTAATCGAGTCCGCGTCGTGATTAAACAACTCTTAGTAATCTTCTTTACTTGCGAGTTTGTACTCAATCACGTCATTCTTAGCCTGATCGGCTATATCATTATCGTGCTGATTTTAACTGTGCTACATGGTCCTTATTCTTGGAGCACAACTTTCGACGATGAGCTAGACTTACGTCGATCTTCCTTGTCCATTTGTTTCACATTGAAGTGCAAGCTTGATTCCGAGTTGGTGCCGTATCCATGGTTCCAGTGACCTTTCGCTGCATCGGTCCTTTTTGCTTGATGTAGTCGTTGTTCGTTTGCTTCTTTGTGGAGCCTTTCGACAAAATTTGTCATGATCCTCATCAACATTCTGAGCTCTTCCAGGATATCAATCGAATTCATGATGCGAGATATCATCATTGCCCCCTCGATGATTGCGTTAACATCGACAACATTCTTGCATTTCCCCAACACAAATCTGGTTCATGGTTTGTGTTGTACCTTGAGTCCTTGCTAACCAGCGTATGTTATGTTTTACCTTGGAGTATTACCTTCTTTTATGTCAAGAATGTCATGAGAATTTATCACCTCTTAAGGATTCTTGATACAGTGATACTTCTCGCCATCACCATTGTTTTCTTGGTCCCCGTGTTGAGTGAACTCAGTTGTGCGAATTTATTATCTCTAGCAACCCTATTGCTTCAGAGTTAATGGACAATAATTCCAATTTGGTGTGTTGGTTGTTCAATCGCCATTCCGACGTTGATCATGCTACCTAAGCCCATATTTCGAGTGCACCTTTCAACCAATGTTTAATTGTGTATGTTTCCCTCGAGCATACATCATTATGTCATTTGATCTGAAAAATGTTATCTCCTTATTCACATGATTGTGGAAATCCATCTTTTGGAAATCTCGGTGAATTGTCGCTGAGTTCACCAGCTACCTCCTCTTCCTCTCCTTGGTTTAATGATGAACTCTTGTTTAGGAACTCGCTTCCATAGTTCATTTCCCGAGAATCTTACAATGTCATCTCGTCAAATTGTGTCTCACCTTTTCTTCTCAGGCATCCTAAGTCTGAGGTATCGTGACACCAATCAGATCTGAATCTCGGTCAGATATGATGGTTGGAAGCTTTTCCAAGAGTCATAACATTGGTCTTTATATCACCCGGTAAGGTGATGTCTTGCCTAGCACACCTGGCCGAAGGACCTATTGTTATAGTTTCCTTTTTGGCAAGGTTAATCATTCTTCCGTGAGGAAATTGTAAGACTTATTCTATGAGTTGATCCTGATGGATCCTTTGTGTATCCAAGATCTGACCTTTGCTTGAAGACCATGTCAGTGCTATCTCGAAGCATGTCTATGGTACTCCGATTTTCAACAAGAGCATTTGAAGCCCAATGCTAAATGTTTCTTGCTCAATTATCCAAACACCGTTGTATGGGTAATGTCATGAAATTTCTCTCCCCTTACCTAAAGGGTTTTCTACATTATATCTTGTCATGGATATCATGCTCTGCTTGTCCTTGGGAAGGATATACCCTTGAAATATGTGTTTAAACACATTTTCCTTTCCATTGTTCTGCTTAAACCTGATAATCATATTTTCCTTTCCATTGTTTGGTTTAACCTTTCTCGTGATCTATATGATCTAAGCAGTAATATTCTCCTGCTTTTGTAAACACCTCGGTGTACAATTCTGTCAGAAAGACCCTGTTACTTTTGTTGATGACATTCTGGTAACCACCGATGGACGAGAACTTTGCCTACTGGTCCGCCTCGTTCAACGAGCAAGAAAATGGTTCTCTTCGTCCCTCGCCCTTGGTACCGATGTTGTTGCCGACATAACCGACAGACTATCCCCTGACATGCCTTGCCTACATGATCGTGCAAGATGTCACCGCCCTTCCTACTTTTAACCCACATGGTGGGCCCATAACCCACAGTTCCACAGGATCGAAACCTGACTCTCCTGTACACCTTGTTGACAAAGTAATCCCTTGCTCTTGGTTTCGTAGGTAATTCGCGAGCCACCTTCCTAGTGATCTATTCTGGTATCAGACGCAATACTTATTCCCGTTGCCTTGAACCCCTTTCACACTCTGTTTCAGGCAACGGACGATTGTCTATCCGCTCGAAACTTCTCATGATACCTCGTCACTTTGCTCTCGATAATGTCTAAAGTTTCAATTCGAGAGTTACTTTCCGCCACCTTCCCTGACGTTATCTGCTAGATAAGCAAACATTGTAGCGGTCCGTCCTTCCATAATACCCCCTTATCCGTTCGTAAGTACGATGGAGTTCCTGAAGAAAGGACGACAACCTCATCATGATGCATTGATGCATAGGAATGAAGACATCAGCGCTATGGAACGACCACTTTGAGAAGAGCAACCAAGACCGAGAAGATTCGTTAGGATTTCATAACCAGACCTTTCCCCCTTATTCCACCTCTTAAATCTCGGGACGAGATTTCTTGTAGTGGAGGAGAATTGTCACGCCCGGATAGTTACGCTACAGTAACCCTCCTCTAATGATGCCACATCACCACGATTACTATTGTTAATCTTGCGATGATTCAAATCCCGTTCAAATTTCAAATTTAAAATCAAGTCAACCAATTAAAGTTTTCAAAAGTCAAAACTAAAATGTTCTTAATGTGACAAATAAATCATGGATATTATTGGTGGAGAAACAACATCTTTATAAAATAATTAAATACCCTAAAGTGATTAAAACAGCAGTAAAAACAATTAATTATAATCCTATTATATTTCACAAAATACTAAACTATTTTAGCTAGGTGCCAATGTTATTGTGGCAGTGGTATAATTAATGTTACTATGTTAGGTGCTAATTGAATATTTTACAAGACTAAAACAATTTGGGAAATAAAATTAAAGCAGAAAGGAAAATCAAATAAATGTAATGACAAAACAAAATTAGAAAATAAAACAAAAACAAAAGAAATAAGAAAAGAAACCCCCCCTCTCCCCTGGGCCAGGTGGCCTAACTAGCCAACAGCCGGCCAGCCCACCAACCGGTCGGCCCAAACCCCCCTCCATATCCCCTCCACGGGGAAACCCTAACTCCTGGCCACACAAATCCCCCACTCCCCACGTCGCTCTCCCCCCTCTTGATCCGATCTGGATCGAGGGAGCGTTCCCGAGCCCCCTTCGACACCAACCACCGCCGCCTCGAGGTCCAGTCGCCGGAGCCACCCTCCCGGAGCCTCTCCACCTCGACTACCTCGTCTCCCCGTCGCCCGGTCATCTCTGTCTTCCTCCTCAACCCCCGCTGCCCCCCTTCCTCCTTTCCCTGCGGTCGCCGCAGCTGACGCGCGCGCGCACCCGCGCTCGCGCGTGGCCTCGCCTTGCTGCTGCTCCTCCTCGCCTCTGCCACGCGCGCTCGCCTCCTCCTTTGCGAGCCGCGATGCCCGCGCCCAGCCCTGCTGCTACGCCCCCTGCCCGTTCTCTGCCGCGCCCGACCATGGCCGACAGCGCGCGCTCGCGCCCACACCCCCTGCCGCCGCTCCCACTCGTGCATCTGCCCGCTGCTGTGCTCACCGGTGCCACCGCTTAGCTCCACTCCTTCCCTGGCCGCGGCTCCTCGAAGCCGCCCGCGCCTTCGCGCGCCCCTCTGCCCGGCTGCCTGACCACGCGCGCGCGCGCCCCTGCTTGTGCCGCTGCAATTGCCGCCTGCGTCCGCCTTCGCTTGGGCGCGCAGGCCCGCAGCCTCCTGTGTGTCGTGGCCCTGCTGCTCCTCCCTGCCCTGCTCCCCGTAGCTGCTCACTCGACGCCGCACGCCCGCGCACCGCGGCGCCCACCTCGCGCCCCGACCCTTCTCTGCCCCGCTCCCTGCCCGCTAAGCCGCCTGCACGCGTGCTCGGCTCCTGCCCGCGCCGCTCGCCTGCGGACCCCCGTGCTACCGCACTGCCGCGCCGCTCGCTGACGACACCCCGCCGCGCCCTGGTTGCCTCGCCCCCCCCGGACGGGCTCGACCCCGCACGGGGCGCCCGTAACCGCGTCGCTGGCAACCGCACGCCCGCTATGGCCCTAGGCCACTGACCGAACGGGCCCATGCCCAGAACGAAAAATAAAAAAAGGTTTTAATAAAAAAAGAATATATAAATGATAATAATAATAAATAATAATATTAATTAACTAATTAACTTAATTAATTGTGTTTAGTTAACCTAATTAACTAATTAAACTAATTAACTATTGTTACTTAATTGAACAGGCTATGACAGGTGGGTCCCACTGCACCAACATATCAGGTTGACCAGGTCAACGGTCAACGTTGACTGCTGACATCATGCTGACGTCAGGCTGTTGCATTAACTAATTTTCGAATTAAATTAATTTGTTAAATCCAAAAATTGATTAAATCTTTTAAAATTAATATAAAATAAACCGTAGCTCAGATGAAAATGTTTTCTACATGAAAGTTGCTCAAAACGACAAGACGAATCCGGATACGCAACTCGTTCGTCCGCCTTACATCCCTAGCATAGCCAACACGCAACTTTCCCCCTTCGGTTCGTTTGTCCGAAAATGCGGAACACCGGGGATACTTTCCCGGATGTTTCCCCCCTTCGTCGGTATCACCTCCTACCGCATTAGGGCACACCTAGCACCGCGCATTGTCTTGTCATGCACCGTCATGCTTATGTTTGCATTATATTTATTGTTTCTTCCCCCTCTTCTCTCATTAGACACCGAGACCGACGCCGCTGCTACCCAGTACGACTACGGTGTTGACGATCCCTCCTTCTTGCCAGGGAAACCAGGCAAGCCCCCCCTAATCACCAGATATCGCCTATTCTTCTCTCTACTGCTTGCATTAGAGTAGTGTAGCAGGTTACTGCTTTTGGTTAATCCTATTCTGCTGCATAGCCTGTCATTGTTGCTACAGTTGTTACCCTTACCTGCAATCAATGTTTTAAATAGCCGGCTATAGCTCCGCCATAGCCCGCTATATAGCCTTTTCACTAGGTGCCGCTAAATGGTCCCATGTACAAATAGCCCGCTATAGCTCCACTATAGCTGATTTTGAGGTCCGCCGCTATTTGGCAATAGCCCGCTATTTAAAACATTGCCTGCAATCCTAAATGCTTAGTATAGGATGCTAATATTCCATCAGTGGCCCTACACTCTTGTCCGTCTGCCATGCTATACTACTGGGTCGTGATCACTTCGGGAGGTGATCATGGGCATATGCTATATACTTGATACTGTTACATTACTTATGATACTGTTCGGAGATGGGGGCTGAAGGGGCAGGTGGCTCCATCCCGGTAGAGGTGGGCCTGGGTTCCCGACGGCCCCCGACTGTTACTTTGTGGTGGAGCGACAGGGTAGGTTGAGACCACCTAGGTGAGAGGTGGGCCTGGCCCTGGTCGGTGTCCATGGTTACATCAATTAACACGCTTAACGAGATCTTGGTATTTGATCTGAGTCTGGCCATTTGGTCTATATGCACTAACCAACTACGTGGGAAAGATATGGGCACTCGACGTCGTGGTATCAGCCGAAGCCTTCGTGACGTCAATGACTGACCGGCGTGCGCCAGATTGGACCGCGTAACGTAACTTCCTTTGTAATGGAGGTTGCTAGGTCTGCTTCCGGCCGCCCTCGCAACATGCAGGTGTGCAATGGGCGATGGGCCCAGACCCCTGCGCCATAGGATTTAGACCGGTGTGCTGACCACTCTTTTGTGCCTAGGTAGGGCTGCGACGTGTTGATCTTCCAAGGCCAGGCATGACCAAGGAAAGTGTGTCCGGCCAAAGGGGATCGAGCGTGTTGGGTTATGTGGTGCACCCCTGCAGGGAAGTTTATCTATTCGAATAGCCGTGTCCCTCGGTAAAAGGATGACCCGGAGTTGTACCTTGACCTTATGACAACTAGAACTGGATAGTTAATAAAACACACAATTCCAAGTGCAAGATATAACCCGGTGATCGCTCTCTAACAGGGCGATGAGGAGGGGATCGCCAGGTAGGATTATGCTATGCGATGATTCTTGGTGAACTTACCATCTACTCTCTCCTACATGCTGCAAGATGGAGGCTGCCAGAAGCGTAGTCTTCGACAGGACTAGCTATCCCCTCTTATTCTGGCATTCTGCAGTTCAGTCCACCGATATGGCCCCTTTACACATATTCCCATGCATATGTAGTGTAGATCCTTGCTTGCGAGTACTTTGGATGAGTACTCACGGTTGCTTTTCTCCCTCTTTTCCCCCTTTCCCTTCTACCTGGTTGTCGCAACCAGATGCTGGAGCCCAGGAGCCAGACGCCACCGTCGATGATGACTCCTACTACACCGGAGGTGCCTACTACTACATGCAGGCCGCTGACGACGACCAGGAGTAGTTTAGGAGGATCCCAGGCAGGAGGCCTGCGCCTCTGTCGATCTGTATCCCAGTTTGTGCTAGCCATCTTATGGCAACTTGTTTAACTTATGTATGTACTCAGATATTGTTGCTTCCGCTGACTCGTCTATGATCGAGCACTTGTATTCGAGCCCTCGAGGCCCCTAGCTTGTATTATGATGCTTGGATGACTTATTTATGTTTTTAGAGTTGTGTTGTGATATCTTCCCGTGAGTCCCTAATCTTGATCGTACACGTTTGCGTGCATGATTAGTGTACGATTGAATCAGGGGCGTCACACTGAAGGTGTTTGTTGGGTTGGCATAGATCGAGATTAGGATTTGTCACTCCGAGTATCGGAGAGGTATCTCTGGGCCCTCTCGGTAATGCACATCATGATAAGCCTTGCAAGCAATGTGACTAATGAGTTAGTTGCAGGATGATGCATTACGGAATGAGTAAAGAGACTTGCCTGTAACGAGATTGAACTAGGCATGAAGATACCGACGATCGAATCTCGGGCAAGCAACATACAGATGACAAAGGGAATAACGTATGTTGTCATTGTTGACCGATAAAGATCTTCGTAGAATATGTAGGAACCAATATGAGCATCCAGGTTCCGCTGTTGGTTATTGACCGGAGATGTGTCTCGGTCATGTCTACATAGTTCTCGAACCCGTAGGGTCCGCACGCGTAACGTTCGATGACGATTTGTATTATGAGTTATGTGTTTTGGTGACCGAAGATTCTTCGGAGTCCCGGATGAGATCATGGACATGACGAGGAGTCTCGAAATAGTCGAGAGGTAAAGATTCGTATATTGGACGATGATATTCGGACACCGGAATGGTTCCGGATCGTTTCGGGTATTTTTCGGAGAACCGGGAGGTTACCGGAACCCCCCCCCCCCCGAGAAAGTAATGGGCCATCATGGGCCATAGGGGAGAGAGAGGGGAGACCACAAGGGGTGGCACACCCCCTATGGTCTGCCCGAATTGGACTAGGGGAAGGTGGCGCAGCCCCTAAGGGGGTCCTGGACTAAGGGGTCCTCGGGCGTCCGGCCTGTTGGACATGGGCCGGACTAATGGGCTGTGAAGATACAAGACTGAAGACTCTCTTCCGTGTCCGGACGGGACTCTCCTTGGTGTGGAAGGCAAGCTTGGTGACCAAATATGAAGATTCCTTTCTTTGTAACCGACTTTGTACAACCCTAATCCCCTCCGGTGTCTATATAAACCGGAGGGTTTAGTTCGGAAAAGATATAGTCATACGGGCTAGACTTCTAGGGTTTTAGCCATAACGATCTCGTGGTAGATCAACTCTTGTAATACTCATATTCATCAAGATCAATCAAGCAGGAAGTAGGGTATTACCTCCATAGAGAGGTCCCGAACCTGGGTAAACATTGTGTCCCCCGTCTCCTGTTACCATCGACCTTAGACGCACAGTTCGGGACCCCCTACCCGAGATCCGCCGGTTTTGACACCGACATTGGTGCTTTCATTGAGAGTTCCACTGTGCCGTCCTCAAAAGGTTTTATGGCTCCTTCAATCGTTAGCCACGATGCTGTCCAAGGGGAAACCTTCCTCCCCGGGTATATCTTCGTGTTCGGCGGCTTCGCACTACGGGCCAACTCGCTTGGCCATTTGGAGCAGATCGACAGCTACGCCCCTGGCCATCAGGTCAGATTTGGGAGCTTGAACTATGTCACGGATATCCGTGGAGCCTTGATCTTCGACGGCTTTGAGACGACGGCAGCCGCTCCTTGTCCCCAGGATGAACATGACTTAAATCTGTCATCGGACCATGCTCAGGAAATTGCACCTGTAACTACTCCGGCCTTAGATCCGGAGCAGATCGCGCCATCCGAGGACGGGAACCTCAATTCCACCATGGAGGCCGCAGATTCCACGGCGTTGGAACCGCACACCGACCTAACCTCGGGTGATATCTGTGTCTCCGGAACCTCAGACTCGTTTCCGACCATAAGTTCCGAACCATGTGTGTCCGCGCATGTCGAGCCGGATCGGTCATCGATCGTCGAATTCAGCGCCGCAGACATCTTCCGACACTCGCCTCTAGGCGACGTGTTAAACTCATTAAAAAATCTATCTTTAGCGGAGGGCTCACAGCCGAATTATGTCCGGTTCGAACTGGAGGCTGATGACGGGGAATTTCGCTTCCCACCCGCCACCCACTACATAGCCACTGTCGAGGACTTGACCGACATGCTCGATTACGGCTCCGAAGACATCGACGGTATGGAAGACGATGAGGAGCAGGGCCAAAATCCGCCGTTTACCGGACGCTGGACGGCCACTTCTTCGTACGACATATACATGGTGGATACACCTAAAGAAACTAACAACGATGAAAAAGAGGATCCATTTGAGGATAAACCTCCGGAGACACAGCCCAAACACCAGCGTCAACGGCGCCGCTCTAAGTCACGTCATGCAAAAGACAGCAACACCGGCACCAGAGAAAACAATACTCCGGACGATGCCAAAGACAATGAAGACCCTGTTGGGGCAATCTCCGAACAGGATGAACGGGAAGACGGGCACATTAGCCCTGATGAATAAGCCATACACAAAGAATCGGAGGATAGTAATTATCTTCCGCTCTTAGAGGATGAGGAGAGCCTCGGCAACGAGGATTTCATCATGCCTAAGGAACCTCTCAAGCAGGAGCGCTTTAAACGCCAACTAATAGCCACTACAAGGAGCCTGAAAAAGAAGCAGCAGCAGCTTCAAGCTGACCAAGATCTGCTCAATGATAGATGGACCAAAGTCCTGGCCGCCGAGGAATACGGCCTTAGTGGCCCAGCCAGAAATTACATGAAGCACGAATTGCTACCTCAGTTCGATGACGAGGCGCTGGAGCCCGTACCATCATCGCGCAACGCGGCTGACCGACCGCCACGTGGTCGGGATAAAGCGGCAACTCAAGCCGAACACAAGACCGCCCCATCTCGCCGTAAAGGCAGGGATAAAACAGCTCGGGGTTATACACATGACCTTCGGCAGGACCTGGACAGTAGAGCAGGACATACAAGATCAATCTACGGATCGCGAGGACGTGCCTCGACACGTGACGACGACTACCTATTCGGACGTGACAAACCTAGCCACGCCCGGGCCGAAAATCAGACTCCATCGGAGGTACGTCGTAGTGTGGCGCAATACAGAGGCGCCGCACACCCTCTTTGCTTCACAGACGAAGTAATGGAGCACGAATTCCCAGACGGGTTTAAGCCCATGAATATCGAATCATACGACGGAACAACTGATCCCACGGTATGGATCGAGGACTTGCTCCTCCATATCCACATGGCCCGTGGCGACGACCTCCATGCCATCAAATACCTGCCACTAAAACTCAAAGGACTAGCTCGATACTGGTTAAACAGTCTGCCGAAAAACTCTATTGGCAGCTGGGAGGACTTGGAAGACGCCTTCCGCGACAACTTCCAAGGAACATATGTCCGGCCACCAGATGCCGATGACTTAAGTCACATTGTCCAGCAGCCCGGAGAGTTAGCCAGGAAGCTCTGGACTAGGTTCTTAGTTAAAAAGAACCAAATCGTCGACTGTCCGGACGCAGAAGCCCTAGCGGCCTTCAAACACAGCGTCCGGGACGAGTGGCTTGCCCGCCAGCTTGGTCAAGAAAAACCAAAATCCATGTCAGCCCTTACCGCTCTGATGACCCACTTTTGCGCGGGAGAAGACAGCTGGCTCGCTCGTAGAAGCAACAACGCCAGCGATCCGGGCGCTTCCGAAGTCTGAGACGGCAATGGCAAGCCACGACGCAGCGAACGTCACAATGATAATGAAAGAACGCGTGACACAGCAGTCAACGCCGGATTTAGCGGTCCCAAACCCGGTCAACGGAAAAAGCCATTCAAGGCGAACAGAGACGGACCATCCAATTTAGGCAGGATATTGGATCGACCTTGCCAGATTCACGGCCACCCCGACAAACCAGCAAACATACCAACAAAAGTTGTTGGGTCTTCAAGCAGGCCGGCAAGCTCAACGCCGAACACGAGGGGAGGAGGCCGCCCGGTGATAGTGATGACGAAGAGACTCACCAACCAAATACCGGGGTTCAGAAGCAATTTCCCCCCGAAGTAAAAACAGTGAACATGGTATGCGTGACACACAACTCTATAAGGGAGCAGGAGAAGCACTCCCTCCGGACTGAAAATCATACTGCGGCAACTTCAGTACAAAACGGTCTTATTAAACCGCATACCTTGTCAGCCATTAAGCCACCGGTCTCCATTCAACAGGATCGACCAATTCCGGAGTGGAAAAAGAGTTCGGCTTCTGCCGCCCACCTCATATACCTGCGAAATTTGTATCGCACATACATAACTATGCACTTAAGATACCCTGGGCATCGGCGAAAGCACAATATGGACGAACCTGCAAGCACTCCCGTAACTTTTTTTCTTCTAATTACTCTTTCTTTCTTCATTATCCTTTACTACAGGTGACGCAAAGGCTAAACATCTAACGGGCTCTAGCGGAGTTCGGATCCGTACACTCACCTAGGGGGCTATTTCCGTCAAGGAGTCCCCTTGCCGAGGACAGGCGGCGCAGACGTGCGACAGGAGGTCCAAAATAACTTTTTGTAGACCGCACTCTTTATTTCGAGCCTGTAATATGCCTTTTTCCTCCGCCTTCGACCCCGGGCATGTCAAATAGCCGGGGTTGCGGCCTTTTTTTCTATAAAATAACCATTGGCATATCACTCAGGTCCCAGTAAACATAATCCGCATTCAGCATTTGTTTTTTTCCAAAAAAATGAATTTGGCTCCTATGGTTGTTTCACACACATACCTCGGCATAACTTGCCAGGGGCTCGGTATGGGAACAAATGAGTTGTCGACAAGTCCGAACATCTTTATAGCGTACTTTGGCGTCGCGAGTTTGGCCTTATATGCATCAGCTCCGAATCATGTCTTGGGTCAATAGTTGGGTTGCCCGGCTCCTGTGCTTGCTACCTTACGTTCCGCTCTATCGGTTAGGGTAGTAAAGGGAGAACTACTGCGATTGTGCTTCCAGTTCATCTGGTCAAGCACCTCAGTAGAGAAAGCCGAAAACTGACTGTCATGATGCGGCGAGAGCTGGTCAACCACTCGATGACTTATCGGAATCTTTCGCGATTCCCTCCGTATTATACGAAGGACCTTTTTCTTCAGGTCATATATGTAACGCACCATATTGGAATAAGCCGTACACATAACAGGGGCTATATCGTAGCCCCCCCCCCTATAAAACTCCTATGGCTAAGTGAAAGTGTTAACGCACTATAGTACGATTGCCTAGTTCAACGCATTTACACCTCCTTAATGGACCAAGACGTTGGGTCAGGAGTGATCACATGCTTTTCCGAACACCCCCGTATTTTATACGAGGGGGCTGAAGCCGACGACTGGAAAACTTTCAGATTAATACAAAAACGGCCGCACAGGAGGAACAAAAGTTTTAGGCGAAACTAACATATATAGCCTTATAATAATATTGTCTTTTACAACTACCCATACATTTCACTCGAATATCATGTTTTTCGAGCATTGACCCTCTATCAAGCGGGCACCCTCCAGGACATCCTCGAAATAATGCTCTAGTGCGTAATGGTCCTTGCCTTTGGGTGGACCCTTCGCGGCAACATCTGTGGCCTTCATCTTCGCCAAGTATGTCTTGACACGGGCAAAGGCCATCCGTGCACCTTCAATGCACGCCGACCGCTTAACGACGTCGATACGCGGCACCGCATCAGCAAGTCACCGCATCAAACCAAAATAACTATCCGGAATTGGCTCGCGGCCACAGCGTCCTTCATGGCAGCACCGGATAGTCTATGGAGCTCGGCCCATTGGGTCATCTGTTCGTTCAACAACAGTGGGCGTTTTGACGCACCAAACTGCGACCAGAAAAGCTTCTCCGTTGCACACCCTTCTTGCACTTGGTAAAACTACGCCGCATTGGAAGCACTCTTCGGCAGGTCCAATAACGCGTCTGGAGAACTCCACACTTGATTAAGCAGAGCATAATTCGGATCGCCGAACTTAGTTTGCAATAAAAAGGGCTTACCAGCCGCGATCTCCCCAGCTAGTCGGATCTCCTCCCGGGCCGCTCTAGATTCGGACCGTACTCCTTTCGCCTCTCGTAACGCCTTGTTAAGATCAGCCATTTTGGCTTTATTATCCTTCTCAAGGATTGCACAGCAGCTAGCGGCATCCTTTAGCTCACGCGTCATCGTGGATATTTTCTCCTCGCATTGGCGCCGAGCAGCCTGTTCGGCCTTTAACTCTGCAAATGCCTTCTCGGTAGCCGCATTGTTACTCCGGGCCTGCTCTTTGGCCCGGGCCAGCTTGGTCCGAAGGATCTCGACCGCGGCGGCACCATCTGCATTAATGCATATCTCAGTATACAATATTTCGCGTGATGCTCACATTACAAAGCACGCGCTTGTCAGGACTGCCCCAAAAACATACCTTGCGACTTGTCAAGACGCTTGTTGATAAGCATAAGATCATCTCCCGCCATATCAAGCTTCCGCTCTAGATCGACAAATTCTGTAGTCCGGGCGGACGCCAGGGAAGCAACAACCTGCGTTTCAGTTAATCATATTATTTCCTGGACATATCTTTTTTGATCCTCTGATCGCCTCCCTCGGGAAGCCAATTCGAGTCTCAGGGGCTACTACCTATACACAGGTGCAGTGTGTGAGTCAAGCACAATCAAAAATATTACATTACAAACCTCAAAGCCTTTTAGCAGGCTCACGAAGGCTTCATTCAATCCGCTTTTCACGGATAGAACCCTTTCAACCACCGTACCCATCAAGGTACGATGTTCCTCTGAGACGAACGCCTTTTGCAGCATGTTCGTCAATACATCCGGCGCTTCGAGATCTCCGGAAGCTGCCGTAGGAGTGCGGCCTCCCTTTGAAGGGATCCGTTTATTCGTCCCTGTGATTGTCTCCGGCCGTAGGCCGGACAGCTCGGGGCCTTTGTTGTCGGCCCCCGGACTCTAGGCTACCGAAGTATTACCTTCGGGTTGTGTCTTCGCCATCCCTCGCACCACTTGTTGATCAGGAGAGACCCTCCACGACGACACCTCAAGGTCGTCCGCCCTATTGGGCGAGGAGACTGGTGGAGGCGTCTCGCTTTCCATCATCTCTGGGAGAAGGTCCCCCGAGGAAGAGGATTGCTGAAGACTGTTCGCCGAGCTGCAAAAAACATATATTCTAGATGTTACCTCGGTCACAAGAAAGGGACGGGATATGTTTAAAAACGCCCTTATTCACTTACGGTTTGCCTGAAGGCTTGTCCTCTCCGTGGGACCGCGCGATGATGTCGCCCTCCAAGCCCGAGCCACCCGACGAGGGCATCTTGCCTCGCTTAGGAGCCGTTTCCTCCCAACCTTCAGAGGCGGCCCTTTTCTTACCATGGGGAGAGGGAATATTGGCTTCTCCTTCACTTTGGCCTTCGGGCGGGGGAATCTTGATCTCCCCAGACACGGTGTCTGATGTACCCTCGGAAGGGAGGCCACCTTTGGCCTTCCCGCTCTCCGCCTTGTCTCCCTTCGCAGGCACCTGGTACGGGGCCGAGGCCAGCATCCTCGTTAGCACGGGATCCGCTGAGTCTTCGTGAAGGGGGGCCGAACACCTAATACGCTCTGCTTTCTTTATCCAGCCCTGGAGGAAGATAGTCTGTTCAGTAACGTATTACGGCGTACTTAACTACAAAGTGTTTGGAAGTTGAGCGCTTACCGAGGTATCAGGATGGTTGCAGTCGAGGTCGAGGTCCTCGGTGGTGTCCGGCCACTGTTTTCGTTTCCTGAAAAACAATTTCCACATTCCTTTGTGAGTGGTGCCGAAGAAGTGTTGGAGGGTTCGTGGTCCTTCCGGATTAAACTCCCACATGCGGAGAGGCCTACGCTAACATGGCAGGGTTCGGTGGATTAGCATTACTTGCATCACGTTGACAAGATCGATGTCCCTCTCGAGGAGGGTTCGGATGCGGCTCTGTAGAGTCTGCACTTCATCAACTGATCCCCAGTCCAGCTCCTTATTAATCCATGATGCAAGCTGTGACAGAGGGCCAGAACGGAACGCAGGTATATCTGCCCACTTGGTACCGTGGGGTTCTGTGATGTAAAACCACTCCCGCTGCCATTGGTTGGAAGTTTCGGTGAGAGAGCCTTTTGGCTAGTGAGTATTGGTAAGCTTGCTCACTACAGCACCGCTGCACTCCGTTTGTTTCCCATCGACCAACTTCGGCATCACACTAAAGGTCTTGAGCCATAAGCCGAAGTGTGGGGGAATTCAGAGGAAGGCCTCACACGTAATGATAAATGCCGAGACGTGGAGGAAAGAATCTGGGGCTAGATCGTGAAAATCTAGTCCGTAATAAAACATGAGCCCCCGGACGAAGGGGTGAAGAGCGAACCCTAGCCCTCAGAGAAAGTGAGAGATGAATATGACCCTCTCGCCGGATCTGGGAGTCGGAATAACCTGTCCTTAAGCAGGAAGCCTGTGGGGGATCTCCGCGGTCAGGTATCTGGCCGCCCGAAGCTTCGCAATGTCCTCCTTTGTAACAGAGGAAGCCACCCATCGGCCCTGAGGGCTGGGTCCGGACATGATTGGGAAGCTTGGGGCAATGAAGTCGAACCTTGGATGCTAGAACCCAAGGTTGGAAGGGCTCAGGAGAGGTTTGACATAAAAAGAGACAGCCCTTGGCTCCTTTATAAAGGCAACGGGTATCGAACGCCTCCTCCTAAGCCTGAAAGCCTGCCTACTCCTAAGGAATCTTTCCAATGGAACGGTTGGGTTAACCACGCTTGTATTGATGAGAATCCCGCAATAAGGGGACACGATCTCTGCCTCGACAAGACGTGCCAATAAAAACCGCGCCTCGAAACGTGGAACGGAAGGACAGGAAACGGTTCGAAATAATGACCGGGCAAGCGTGATGTCATGTTACAAAAAGTTGTCGGCGGATTGGACTCGTGAAATATTATACTCTCTACGGCTGTGTGTGGTACTTGTGTTGCAGATCTGGACACGTTCGTTGTGTCCGAAGACTATCTTGGAGTATTCGGAAGGAGGAACCCGTCTTGCAATGCCGAAGACAATCTGCGCGCCGGACACCTCGTCATTGAAGCCTGGTTCTGGGGCTACTGAGGGAGTCCTGGACTAAGGGGTCCTCGGGCGTCCGGCCTGTTGGACATGGGCTGGACTAATGGGTTGTGAAGATACAAGACCGAAGACTCTCTTCCGTGTCCGGACGGGACTCTCCTTGGCGTGGAAGGCAAGCTTGATGACCAAATATGAAGATTCCTTTCTTTGTAACCGACTTGGTACAACCCTAGTCCCCTCCGTGTCTATATAAAACGGAGGGTTTAGTCTGGAAAAGATATAGTCATACGGGCTAGACTTCTAGGGTTTAGCCATAATGATCTCATGGTAGATCAACTCTTGTAATACACATATTCATCAAGATCAATCAAGCAGGAAGTAGGGTATTACCTCCATAGAGAGGGCCCGAACCTGGGTAAACATTGTGTCCCCCGTCTCCTGTTACCATCGACCTTAGACACATAGTTCGGGACCCCCTACCTGAGATCCGCCGATTTTGACACCGACAGCCCCCCTTTCCCCTTCTCCCTCTCCTTCCCCCTTTCCACCTCCATGAGAATGAATAAGAGGGGGGGCGAATCCTACTAGGACAAGGAGTCCTAGTAGGACTCCCCCCACTTGGCGTGCCCCCTAGGGCCGGCCTCCTCCCACTCCCTCCTTTATATACGTGGCTAGGGCACCCCTTGGAGACACACCAATTGTTCCAAGCCGTGTGCGGCGTCTCCCTCCATGGTTTACTCCTCCGGTCATATTCACATAGTACTTAGGCGAAGCCCTGCGCGGATCACATCACCATCACCATCACCATGCTGTCGTGCTGACGAAACTCTCCCTCGACACTTTGCTGGATCAAGAGTTCGAGGGACGTCATCGAGCTGAACGTGTTTGAACTCCGAGGTGCCGTACGTTTGGTACTAGATCGGTTGGATCGCGAAGAGGTTCTACTACGTCAACCGCGTTAAACTAACGCTTCCGCTTTCGGTCTATGAGGGTACATGGACGCACTCTCCCCCTCTCGTTGTTACGCATCTCCTAGATAGATCTTGCATGATCGTAGGAAATTTTTTGAAATTGCATGCTACGTTCCCCAACAGTGGCATCCGAGCTAGGTCTATGCGTAGATGATATGCACGAGTAGAACACAAAGAGTTGTGGGCGATAATAGTCATACTGCTTACCACCAACGTCTTATTTTGATTCGGCGGTATTGTTGGATGAAGCGGCCCGGACCAACCTTACATGACCACGTTCATGAGACCGGTTCCACCGACAGACATGCAACTTGTTTTGCATAAAGGTGGCTGGCGGGTGTTTGTTTCTCCAACTTTAGTTGAATCGAATTTGACTACGGCCGATCCTTGTTGAAGGTTAAAACAACACACTTGACGAAAAATCGTTGTGGTTTTGATGCATAGGTAAGAACGGTTCTTGCTAGAAGCCCGTAGCAGCCACGTAAAACTTGCAACAACAAAGTAGAGGACGTCTAACTTGTTTTTGCAGGGCATGTTGTGATGTGATATACATTTTTGTATGAGATGATCATGTTTTGTAAAAGTTATCGGCAACTGGCAGGAGCCTTATGGTTCTCGCTTTATTCTATGAAATGCAATTGCCATGTAATTGCTTTACTTTATCACTATACGGCAGCGATAGTTGTAGAAGCAATAATTGGCGAGACAACAACGATGCTATGATGGAGATCAAGGTGTCAAGCCGGTGACGATGGAGATCATGACGGTGCTTGGGAGATGGAGATCAAAGGCACAAGATGATGATGGCCATATCATGTCACATGCATGTGATGTTTATCTTTTATGCATCTTATTTTGCTTAGTACGGCGGTAGCATTATAAGATGATCCCTCACTAAATTTCAAGGTATAAGTGTTCTCCCTGAGTATGCACCATTGCGACAGTTTGTCGTGCCGAGACACCACGTGATGATCGGGTGTGATAAGCTCAGCATTCACATACAACGGGTGCAAGACAGTTTAGCACGTGCAGAATACTCGGGTTAAAACTTGACGAGCCTAGCATGTACAGACATGGCCTCAAAACACTGAGACCGAAAGGTCGAACGTGAACCATATAGTAGATATGATCAACATAGAGATGTTCACCATTGAAAACTACTCCATCTCACGTGATGATAGTACATGGTTTAGTTGATATGGATCACGTGATCATTTAGATGACTCGAGGGATGTCAATCTAAGTGGGAGTTCTTTAGTAATATGATTAATTGAACTTAAATTTATCATGAACTTAGTCCTGATAGTTTTTGCATATCTATGTTGTTGTAGATCAATGGCCCGTGCTACCGTTCACTTGAATTTTAATGTGTTCCTTGAGAAAGCTAAGTTGAAAGATGATGGTAGCAATTACGCGGACTGGGTTCATAACTTGAGGACTATCCTCATTGTTGCACAGAAGAATTATGTCCTTGATGCACCGCTAGGTGTGCCACCCCCTCCAGCAACTGCGGACATTGTGAATGCTTGGGAGTCGCGTGTTGATGACTACTTGATAGTTCAGTGTGCCATGCTTTACGGCTTAGAATCGGGACTTCAAAGACGTTTTGAACGTCATGGAGCATATGAGATGTTCCAGGAGTTGAAGTTAATATTTCAAGAAAATGCCCCAGTTGAGAGATATGAAGTCTCTAACAAAATCTATAGCTGTAAAATGGAGGAGAACAGTTCTATCAGTGAACACATACTCAGAATGTCTGGGTACCATGACCACTTGACTCAGCTGGGAGTTAATCTTCCACATGATAGTGTTATTGACAGAGTTCTTCAATCACTGCCACCAAGCTACAAAGGCTTTGTGATGAACTATAATATGCAAGGGATGGATAAGACAATTCCCGAGCTCTTCGCTATGCTCAAAGCTGCGGAGGTAGAAATCAAGAAGGAGCATCAAGTGTTGATGGTTAACAAGACCACTAGTTTCAAGAAAAAAGGCAAAGGAAAGAAGGGGAACTTCAAGATGAATGGCAAGCAAGTTGCCACTCCCGGGAAGAAACCCAAGTCTGGACCTAAGCCTCAAACTGAGTGCTTCTACTGCAAAGGGACTGGACACTGGAAGCGGAACTGCCCCAAGTATTTGGCGGATAAGAAGGATGGCAAAGTGAACAAAGGTATATTTGATATACATGTTATTGATGTGTACCTTACTAATGCTCGTACTAGCGCCTGGGTATTTGATACTGGTTCTATTGCTCATATTTGCAACTCGAAACAGGGGCTATGGATTAAACAAAGATTGGCTAAGGACAAGGTGACGATGCGCGTCGGAAATGGTTCCAAGGTCGATGTGATCGCCGTCAGAACGCTACCTCTACATCTACCTTCGGGATTAGTTTTAGACCTGAATAATTGTTAATTGGTGCCAGCGTTGAGCATGAACATTATATCTGGATCTTGTTTGATGCGAGACGGTTATTCATTTAAATCAGAGAATAATGGTTGTTCTATTTATATGAGTAATATCTTTTGGTCATGCACCCTTGATGAATGGTCTATTTTTGTTGAATCTCGATCGTGGTGATACACATATTCATAATATTGATGCCAAAAGATGCAAAGTTAATAATGATAGTGCAACTTATTTGTGGCACTGCCGTTTAGGTCATATTGGTGTAAAGCGCATGAAGAAACTCCATGCAGATGGGCTTTTGGAATCACTTGATACTTGCGAACCATGCCTCATGGGCAAGATGACTAAGACTCCGTTCTCCGGAACAATGGAGCGAGCCATTGACTTATTGGAAATAATACATACTGATGTATGCGGTCCGATGAGTGTTGAGGCTCACGGCGGGTATCGTTATTTTCTGACCTTCACAGATGATTTGAGCAGATATGGGTATATCTACTTAATGAAACATAAGTCTGAAATATTTGAAAAGTTCAAATAATTTCAGAGTGAAGTGGAAAATCATCGTAACATGAAAATGAAGTTTCTACGATCTGATCGCAGAGGTGAATATTTGAGTAACGAGTTTGGTCTTCATTTGAAACAATGTGGAATAGTTTCGCAACTCACGCCACCTGGAACACCACAACGTAATGGTGTGTCCGAATGTCATAACCGTACTTTATTAGATATGGTGCGATCTATGATGTCTCTTACCTATTTACCACTATCGTTTTGGGGTTATGCATTAGAGACAGCTGCATTCACATTAAATAGGGCACCATCTAAATCCGTTGAGACGACACCATATGAACTGTGGTTTGGCAAGAAACCTAAGCTGTCATTTCTTAAAGTTTGGGGTTGCGATGCTTATGTGAAAAAGCTTCAGCCTAATAAGCGCGAAGCCAAATCGGAGAAATGCGTCTTCATAGGATACCCAAAAGAAACTGTTGGGTACACCTTCTATCACAGATCCGAAAGCAAGATTTTTGTTGCTAAGAATGGATCCTTTCTAGAGAAGGAGTTTATCTCGAAAGAAGTGAGTGGGAGGAAATTAGAACTTGATGAGGTAGTTGTCCCTCCTCTCGAGTTGGAAAGTAGTTCATCAAAGAAATCAGTTCGAGTGATACCTACACCAAATAGTGAGGAAGTTAATGATGATGATCATGAAACTTCAGATCAAGTTACTACCGAACCTCGTAGGTCAACCAGAGTACGTTTCGCACCAGAGTGGTACGGTAATCCTGTTCTGGAAGTCATGTTACTAGACCATGACGAACCTACGAACTATGAGGAAGCGATGATGAGCCCAGATTCCGCGAAATGGCTTGAGGCCATGAAATCTGAGATGGGATCCATGTATGAGAACAAAGTATGGACTTTGGTTGACTTGCCCGATGATCGGCAAGCCATAGAAAATAAATGGATCTCCAAGAAGAAGACAGACGCTGATGGTAATGTTACTGTCTACAAAGCTCGACTTGTTGCGAAAGATTTTCGACAAGTTCAAGGAGTTGACTACGATGAGACCTTCTCACCCGTAGCTATGTTTAAGTTTGTCTGAATCATGTTAGCAATTGCCGCATTTTATGATTATGAAATTTGGCAAATTGATGTCAAAACTGCATTCCTGAATGGATTTCTGGAAGCAGAGTTGTATATGATGCAACCGGAAGGTTTTGTCGATCCAAAGGGAGCTAAAAAAGTGTGCAAGCTCCAGTGATCCATTTATGGACTGGTGCAAGCCTCTCGGAGTTGGAATAAACATTTTGATAGTGTGATCAAAGCGTATGGTGCAATGATAACATGTTCACATGTTGCCAAATCACTTTTGCTAATGTCCATGTACACAAGTGTCACCAAGAAATAAACCAGAACCATAAACGTGCATAAGCAAACTAGGTGCGCACAGGTACGCTCAAGAGGCGCCTCGTTGGCACGCCCCAAACCTTATTATTGTCGCAAGACTAACGCGGGAAAAGTGGCACGAGAACCAAACGAGAACAAGAAGAAAATGGAGCAAAAAGAAAAGAGAAAATCATGAACGTTTCTAGGCGTGACTGAAGGAAATATGCCCTAGAGGCAATAATAAAGTTATTATTTATTTCCTTATATCATGATAAATGTTTATTATTCATGCTAGAATTGTATTAACCGGAAACATAATACTTGTGTGAATACATAGACAAACAGAGTGTCACTATTATGCCTCTACTTGACTAGCTCGTTGATCAAAGATGGTTATGTTTCCTAGCCATTGACATGAGTTGTCATTTGATTAACAGGATCACATCATTAGGAGAATGATGTGATTGACTTGACCCATTCCGTTAGCTTAGCACTCGATCGTTTAGTATGTTGCTATTGCTTTCTTCATGACTTATACATGTTCCTATGACTATGAGATTATGCAACTCCCGTTTACCGGAGGAACACTTTGTGTGCCTACCAAACGTCACAACGTAACTGGGTGATTATAAAGGTGCTCTACAGGTGTCTCTGAAGGTACTTGTTGGGTTGGCGTATTTCGAGATTAGGATTTGTCACTCCGATTGTCGGAGAGGTATCTCTGGGCCCACTCGGTAATGCACATCACTTAAGCCTTGCAAGCATTGCAACTAATGAGTTAGTTGCGAGATGATGTATTACGGAACGAGTAAAGAGACTTGCTGGTAATGAGATTGAACTAGGTATTGAGATACCGACGATCGAATCTCGGGCAAGTAACATGCCGATGACAAAGGGAACAACGTATGTTGTTATGCGGTCTGACTGATAAAGATCTTCGTAGAATATGTGGGAGCCAATATGAGCATCCAGGTTCCGCTATTAGTTATTGACCGGAGACGTGTCTCGGTCATGTCTACATAGTTCTTGAACCCATAGGGTCCGCACGCTTAAAGTTTCGATGACAGTTCTATTATGAGTTTATATGTTTTGATGTACCGAAGGTAGTTCGGAGTCCCGGATGTGATCACGGACATGATGAGGAGTCTCGAAATGGTCGAGACATGAAGATTGATATATTGGACGACTATATTCGGACAACGGAATGGTTCCGGGGGTTATCAGATATATACCGGAGTACCGGGGGGTTACCGGAACCCCCCCCCCCCGGGGGGGGGGTTTAATGGGCCTACATGGGCCTTAGTGGAGAAGAGGAGGGGCGGCCAGGGCAGGCCGCGTGCCCCCTCCCCCTCTAGTCCGAATTGGGCAAGGAGGGGGGCGGCGCCCCCCTTTCCTTCTTCTCCTCCTCCTCTTTCCCCCTTCTCCTAATCCAACAAGGAAGGGAGGGAGTCCTACTCCCGGTGGCAGTAGGACTTCTCCTGGCATGCCCCTCTCCTGGCCGGCCGCCTCTCCCCCTTGCTCCTTTATATACGGGGGCAGGGGGCACCCCATAGACAACAATTGATCATTGATCGTATAGCCGTGTGCGGTGCCCCCCTCCACCATAGTCTACCTCGATAATATCGTAGCGGTGCTTAGGTGAAGCCCTGCATCGGTAGAACATCATCATCGTCACCACGCCGTCGTGCTGACGAAACTCTCCCTCAACACTCGGCTGGATCGGAGTTCGAGGGACGTCATCGGGCTGAACGTGTGCTGAACTCGGAGGTGTCGTGTGTTCGGTACTTGATCGCTCGGATCGTGAAGACGTACGACTACATCAACCGCGTTGTGCTAACGCTTCCGCTTTCGGTCTACGAGTGTACATGGACACACTCTCCCCTCTCGTTGCTATGCATCACCATGATCTTGCGTGTGCGTAGGAATTTTTTTGAAATTACTACGTTCCCCAACAGTGGCATCCGAGCCAGGTTTTATGCGTAGATGTTATATGCACGAGTAGAACACAAGTGACTTGTGGGCGATATAAGTCATACTGCTTACCAGCATGTCATACTTTGGTTCGGCAGTATTGTTGGATGAAGCGGCCCGGACCGACATTAGGCGTACGCTTACGCGAGACTGGTTCTACCAACGTGCTTTGCACACAGGTGGCTGGCGGGTGTCAGTTTCTCAAACTTTAGTTGAACCGAGTGTGGCTATGCCCGGTCCTTGCGAAGGTTAAAACAACACCAACTTGACAAACTATCGTTGTGGTTTTGATGCGTAGGTAAGAATGGTTCTTGCTCAGCCCGTAGCAGCCACGTAAAATTTGCAACAACAAAGTAGAGGACGTCTAACTTGTTTTTGCAGGGCATGTTGTGATGTGATATGGTCAAGGCATGATGCTAAATTTTATTGTATGAGATGATCATGTTTTGTAACCGAGTTATCGGCAACTGGCAGGAGCCATATGGTTGTCGCTTTATTGTATGCAATGCAATCGCCCTGTAATGCTTTACTTTATCACTAAGCGGTAGCGATAGTCGTAGAAGCATAAGATTGGCGAGACGACAACGATGCTACGATGGAGACCAAGGTGTCGCGCCGGTGACGATGGTGTCATGACGGTGCTTCGGAGATGGAGATCACAAGCACAAGATGATGATGGCCATATCATATCACTTATATTGATTGCATGTGATGTTTATCATTTATGCATCTTATCTTGCTTTGATTGACGGTAGCATTATAAGATGATCTCTCACTAAATTATCAAAGTATAAGTGTTCTCCTTGAGTATGCACCGTTGCGAAAGTTCTTCGTGCTGAGACACCACGTGATGATCGGGTGTGATAGGCTCTACGTTCAAATACAACGGGTGCAAAACAGTTGCACACGCGGAATACTCAGGTTAAACTTGACGAGCCTAGCATATAACAGATATGGCCTCGGAACACGGAGACCGAAAGGTCGAGCGTGAATCATATAGTAGATATGATCAACATAGTGATGTTCACCATTGAAACTACTCCATCTCTCGTGATGATCGGACATGGTTTAGTTGATTTGGATCACGTGATCACTTAGAGGATTAGAGGGATATCTATCTAAGTGGGAGTTCTTAAGTAATATGATTAATTGAACTTAAATTTATCATGAACTTAGTACCTGATAGTATTTTGCTTGTCTATGTTGATTGTAGATAGATGGCCCGTGTTGTTGTTCCGTTGAATTTTAATGCGTTCCTTGAGAAAGCAAAGTTGAAAGATGATGGTAGCAATTACACGGACTGGGTCCGTAACTTGAGGATTATCCTCATTGCTGCACAGAAGAATTACGTCCTGGAAGCACCGCTAGGTGCCAGACCTGCTGCAGGAGCAACACCAGATGTTATGAACGTCTGGCAGAGCAAAGCTGATGACTACTCGATAGTTCAGTATGCCATGCTTTACGGCTTAGAACCGGGACTTCAACGACGTTTTGAAAGTCATGGAGCATATGAGATGTTCCAGGAGTTGAAGTTAATATTTCAAGCAAATTCCCGGATTGAGAGATATGAAGTCTCCAATAAGTTCTACAGCTGCAAGATGGAGGAGAATAGTTCTGTCAGTGAGCATATACTCAAAATGTCTGGGTATAACAATCACTTGATTCAACTGGGAGTTAATCTTCCGGATGATAGCGTCATTGACAGAATTCTTCAATCACTGCCACCAAGCTACAAGAGCTTCGTGATGAACTATAACATGCAAGGGATGGATAAGACGATTCCTGAGCTCTTCGCAATGCTAAAGGCTGCGAAGGTAGAAATCAAGAAGGAGCATCAAGTGTTGATGGTCAATAAGACCACCAGTTTCAAGAAAAAGGGCAAAGGGAAGAAGAAGGGGAACTTCAAGAAGAACAGCAAACAAGTTGCTGCTCAAGAGAAGAAACCCAAGTCTGGACCTAAGCCTGAGACTGAGTGCTTCTACTGCAAGCAGACTGGTCACTGGAAGCGGAACTGCCCCAAGTATTTGGCGGATAAGAAGGATGGCAAGGTGAACAAAGGTATATGTGATATACATGTTATTGATGTGTACCTTACTAATGCTCGCAGTAGCACCTGGGTATTTGATACTGGTTCTGTTGCTAATATTTGCAACTCGAAACAGGGACTACGGATTAAGCGAAGATTGGCTAAGGACGAGGTGACGATGCGCGTGGGAAATGGTTCCAAAGTCGATGTGATCGCGGTCGGCACGCTACCTCTACATCTACCTTCGGGATTAGTTTTAGACCTGAATAATTGTTATTTGGTGCCAGCGTTGAGCATGAACATTATATCTGGATCTTGTTTGATGCGAGACGGTTATTCATTTAAATCAGAGAATAATGGTTGTTCTATTTATATGAGTAATATCTTTTATGGTCATGCACCCTTGAAGAGTGGTCTATTTTTGTTGAATCTCGATAGTAGTGATACACATATTCATAATATTGAAGCCAAAAGATGCAGAGTTGATAATGATAGTGCAACTTATTTGTGGCACTGCCGTTTAGGTCATATCGGTGTAAAGCGCATGAAGAAACTCCATACTGATGGACTTTTGGAACCACTTGATTATGAATCACTTGGTACTTGCGAACCGTGCCTCATGGGCAAGATGACTAAAACGCCGTTCTCCGGAACTATGGAGCGAGCAACAGATTTGTTGGAAATCATACATACAGATGTATGTGGTCCGATGAATATTGAGGCTCGCGGCGGGTATCGTTATTTTCTCACCTTCACAGATGATTTAAGCAGATATGGGTATATCTACTTAATGAAACATAAGTCTGAAACATTTGAAAAGTTCAAAGAATTTCAGAGTGAAGTTGAAAATCATCGTAACAAGAAAATAAAGTTTCTACGATCTGATCGTGGAGGAGAATATTTGAGTTACGAGTTTGGTCTTCATTTGAAACAATGCGGAATAGTTTCACAACTCACGCCACCCGGAACACCACAGCGTAATGGTGTGTCCGAACGTCGTAATCGTACTTTACTGGATATGGTGCGATCTATGATGTCTCTTACTGATTTACCGCTCGCGTTTTGGGGTTATGCTCTAGAGACGGCTGCATTCACGTTAAATAGGGCACCATCGAAATCCGTTGAGACGACGCCTTATGAATTGTGGTTTGGCAGGAAACCAAAGTTGTCGTTTCTTAAAATTTGGGGCTGCGATGCTTATGTGAAAAAGTTTTAACCTGATAAGCTCGAACCCAAATCGGGAAAATGTGTCTTCATAGGATACCCAAAAGAGACTGTTGGGTACACCTTCTATCACAGATTCGAAGGCAAGACTTTTGTTGCTAAATTCGGAATCGTTCTAGAGAAGGAGTTTCTCTCGAAAGAAGTGAGTGGGAGGAAAGTAGAACTTGATGAGGTAACTGTACCTGCTCCCTTATTGGAAAGTAGTTCATCACAGAAACCGGTTTCTGTGACACCTATACCAATTAGTGAGGAAATTAATGATGATGATCATGAAACTTCAGATCAAGTTCTTACTGAACCTCGTAGGTCAACCAGAGTAAGAACCGCACCAGTGTGGTACGGTAATCCTGTTCTGGAGGTTATGTTACTAGACCATGACGAACCTACGAACTATGAAGAAGCGATGGTGAGCCCAGATTCCGCAAAATGGCTTGAGGCCACGAGATCTGAGATGGGATCCATGTATGAGAACAAAGTGTGGACTTTGGTTGACTTGCCTGATGATCGGCAAGCCATTGAGAATAAATGAATCTTCAAGAAGAAGACTGACGCTGACGGTAATGTTACTGTCTATAAATCTTGACTTGTTGCAAAAGGTTTTCGACAAGTTCAAGGGGTTGACTACGATGAGACTTTCTCACCCGTAGCGATGCTTAAGTCTGTCCGAATCATGTTAGCAATTGCCGCATTTTATGATTATGAAATTTGGCAAATGGATGTAAAAACCGCATTCTTGAATGGATTTTTGGAAGAAGAGTTGTATATGATGCAACCTGAAGGTTTTGTCGATCCAAAAGGAGCTAACAAAGTGTGCAAGCTCCAGCGATCCATTTATGGACTGGTGCAAGCCTCTCGGAGTTGGAATAAACGCTTTGATAGTGTGATCAAAGCATTTGGTTTTATACAGACTTTTGGAGAAGCCTGTATTTACAAGAAAATGAGTGGGAGCTCTGTAGCATTTCTGATATTATATGTGGATGACATATTACTGATTGGAAATGATATAGAATTTCTGGATAGCATAAAGGGATACTTGAATAAGAGTTTTTCAATGAAAGACCTCGGTGAAGCTGCTTATATATTGGGCATCAAAATCTATAGAGATAGATCAAGATGCTTAATTGGACTTTCACAAAGCACATACCTTGACAAAGTTTTGAAGAAGTTCAAAATTGATCAAGCAAAGAAAGGGTTCTTGCCTGTGTTACAAGGTGTGAAGTTGAGTAAGACTCAATGCCCGACCACTGCAGAAGATAGAGAGAAGATGAAAGATGTTCCCTATGCTTCAGCCATAGGCTCTATCATGTATGCAATGCTGTGTACCAGACCTGATGTGTGCCTTGCTATAAGTTTAGCAGGGAGGTACCAAAGTAATCCAGGAGTGGATCACTGGACAGCGGTCAAGAACATCCTGAAATACCTGAAAAGGACTAAGGATATGTTTCTCGTTTATGGAGGTGACAAAGAGCTAGTCGTAAATGGTTACGTCGATGCAAGCTTTGACACTGATCCGGACGATTCTAAATCGCAAACCGGATACGTGTTTACATTGAACGGTGGAGCTGTCAGTTGGTGCAGTTCTAAACAAAGCGTCGTGGCGGGATCTACGTGTGAAGCGGAATACATAGCTGCTTCGGAAACAGCAAATGAAGGAGTCTGGATGAAGGAGTTCATATCCGATCTAGGTGTCATACCTAGTGCATCGGGTCCAATGAAAATCTTTTGTGACAATACTGGTGCAATTGCCTTGGCGAAGGAATCCAGATTTCACAAGAGAACCAAGCACATCAAGAGATGCTTCAATTCCATCCGGGATCTAGTCCAGGTGGGAGACATAGAAATTTGCAAGATACATACGGATCTGAATGTTGCAGACCCGTTGACTAAGCCTCTTCCACGAGCAAAACATGATGAGCACCAAGACTCCATGGGTGTTAGAATCATTACAGTGTAATCTAGATTATTGACTCTAGTGCAAGTGGGAGACTGAAGGAAATATGCCCTAGAGGCAATAATAAATTTATTATTTATTTCCTTATATCATGATAAATGTTTATTATTCATGCTAGAATTGTATTAACCGGAAACATAATACTTGTGTGAATACATAGACAAACAGAGTGTCACTAGTATGCCTCTACTTGACTAGCTCGTTGATCAAAGATGGTTATGTTTCCTAGCCATTGACATGAGTTGTCATTTGATTAACGGGATCACATCATTAGGAGAATGATGTGATTGACTTGACCCATTCCGTTAGCTTAGCACTCGATCGTTTAGTATGTTGCTATTGCTTTCTTCATGACTTATACATGTTCCTATGACTATGAGATTATGCAACTCCCGTTTACCGAAGGAACACTTTGTGTGCTACCAAACGTCACGACGTAACTGGGTGATTATAAAGGTGCTCTACAGGTGTCTCCGAAGGTACTTGTTGAGTTGGCGTATTTCGAGATTAGGATTTGTCACTCCGATTGTCGGAGAGGTATCTCTGGGCCCACTCGGTAATGCACATCACTTAAGCCTTGCAAGCATTGCAACTAATGAGTTAGTTGCGAGATGATGTATTACGGAACGAGTAAAGAGACTTGCCGGTAACGAGATTGAACTAGGTATTGAGATACCGACGATCGAATCTCGGGCAAGTAACATACCGATGACAAAGGGAACAACGTATGTTGTTATGCGGTTTGACCGATAAAGATCTTCGTATAATATGTGGGAGCCAATATGAGCATCCAGGTTCCGCTATTGGTTATTGATCGGAGACGTGTCTCGGTCATGTCTACATAGTTCTCGAACCCGTAGGGTCCGCACGCTTAAAGTTTCGATGACAGTTATATTATGAGTTTATATGTTTTGATGTACCGAAGGTAGTTCAGAGTCCCGGATGTCATCACGGACATGACGAGGAGTCTCGAAATGGTCGAGACATGAAGATTGATATATTGGACGACTATATTCGGACACCGGAATGGTTCCAGGGGTTATCGGATATATACCGGAGTACTTGGGGGTTACCGGAACCCCCCCCCCCGGGGGGTTTAATGGGCCTACATTTGCCTTAGTGGAGAAGAGGAGGGGCGGCCAGGGCAGGCCGCGCGCCCCTCCCCCTCTAGTCCGAATTGGACAAGGAGGGGGGGCGGCGCCCCCCCTTTCCTTCTTCTCCTCCTCCTCTTTCCCCCTTCTCCTAATCGAACAAGGAAGGGAGGGAGTCCTACTCCCGATGGGAGTAGGACTTCTCCTGGCGCGCCCCTCTCCTGGCCGGCCACCTCTCCCCCCTTGCTCCTTTATATACGGGGGCAGGGGCACCCCATAGACAACAATTGATCATTGATCGTTTAGCCGTGTGCGGTGCCCCCCTCCACCATAGTCCACCTCGATAATATCGTAGCGGTGCTTAGGCGAAGCCCTGCGTTGGTAGAACATCATCATCGTCACCACGCCGTCGTGTTGACGGAACTCTCCCTCAACACTCGGCTAGATCGGAGTTCGAGCGACGTCATCGAGCTGAACGTGTGCTGAACTCGGAGGTGCCGTGCGTTCTGTACTTGATCGATCGGATCATGAAGACGTACGACTACATCAACCGCGTTGTGCTAACGCTTCCGCTTTCGGTCTACGAGGGTACCTGGGCACACTCTCCCCTCTCGTTGCTATGCATCACCATGATCTTGCGTGTGCGTAGGATTTTTTTTTTGAAATTACTACGTTCCCCAAAAGTGACCTATTTATACGAAAAATTGTTGGAATATCTAAAACATGGTCAATCCATGTTGACCTTCCTTGAAACTATAAGTAGCCCGTTTTTAGGGCATTTGTAGCATATCCCCTATCCTAAATGTAAAAAATCTCCACCCTACCCCATTTTCCCAAAGTTTTTCTGGAATGACTTTTGGTCAGCTAGTAGATCTCATATCCTATTTTTTTATGTTTCTAATCCTTCGAGATGTTTTCAAACAAATCACAACATATTAATTAAGGACTTGAACGATCAAGTGCACACACTTCAAATACATAAGTGAAAGATGCAACTCCTAAGTGTGGTTTTGGTAATTAATGACAATATTTATGGACTTACCTTTTCATTGATATATATTTGAAGGAATAATCCATATGTGATGCCTTAAGGATATTGGATGGATTCAAGTATGTATGCCATAAAGGTAAATATATGCTCTAAGCTTTGGGATTGAAAGACAATTTCTATGGAGCATCAAGTTATTGTATCTTATATGAAGATATGTTTCATAGTGATGCATGAAGTATACTATGTTGATTTGGAAGAGATCCATCAAAAGCCTCAAGAAGAAGTCCTCGTGGTATCCCTCTCTGTTTACCCCGCGCCCACAGGTCCAGGAAAATCTCTCTGGACACCCGGGCGCACGGGCCTCGTGACGCTCGTGCACACAGGGTCGAGTGTTAAACTCTCTGGATACCCCGTGCGCATGGGTTCTTTGACCGTTGTGCCCACGGAGCCTAAGGTTTGACTCTTGGAGTCTCTTGTCTAGTGAGGTTACTATTTGATCTTTGGAGATATCTGTTGAAGCCATAAAGATTGATTTCAATATCAAACCAAATATGTTCAAGATGGAGTTCACTTCAGGATCTCAAATGTTGACGTATTTGGGATTATACGGATTAAGGAATTGAGAGAATTATTCAAGGGAAGAATTCAAGTTATGGTTTTAAAGATAAGATCATTTTGAGCACATTTGTTGGGTTTTGGTTGATGAAGTCTTGAAGCAAGCAATCAACCTATTTTTAAAATGTGTGAACATTTTTTAGATGTCTTGAAACATTTTTTTCAATCGCAAGGATATTTTGTGGAAATTACAAGAATTTTTGTTGCATCTCATGAACATTTGAAAAATGTGGCGATCATATTTTTAAACATGATAAATTTTTCAATGATATGGACATTTTTTAAATATTCTAAACATTTTAAAAATTGTGTGAACAAACTTTTCCACTTCATGAACTTTTTTAAATGCGCGATGAACATTGTTTAATACCCAATGAACATATATATTCTTTAAACACCCGATAAACAATTTTACTACAAGATAAACCATTTTTATATAAAATTAGTAAAACAGAAATATTTTTCAAACATATATATATATATATGTATATGTATTTATAAAATATCATATTATATCTATACCTACTAACAAAGTAATTAGTGCTTGTGCCTGTCTGTCATGTCCTTTTGCAGAAATCCCCCTGCCCTTTACCGAAATCAACCCGTAGTCTAGATTTAAGTGTCACCAGAGAAAATATTTCATTTGCAAAAAACTCCCTGTAGTTTCCTCGAACAAATCCGCGGTCCAGGTTTAAGTGCCTCCAAAAAAACTGTTCATGGCTTGCAGAAAACGCGTTGGTATTTGGTTTACTCAACCCATAGTTCATATCATATTTTTTGAAGTCATATCTTTTAAACTGTAACTCCAATTTTAACATCTTATACATGGAATTTAATTAAAAAATGTATATAATATGAATATGATGTTATTTTACATGTTAACCATTTTCAAAGTTCTACATAAGGTGTAACCTTTATTAATAGTGCATGATTTCTCTTTCCGAACACCTCAACAAGACTAGATTGGAGACGAAATAAACATCTATAACCACATATGCACGCGTGGCAAAACCTCGCAAGGGTAAAAGAAAGTGGATTTCTCATCATATGTCGCGAGAGAGACGTCTGAGAATTTACCACATTCAAACGTGTTGTGATTGTGTGAGCACTGGGGCCACCGTCAGTGAGGGTGGGAAGGAGGATAAGCGGCAACAGGATGGAATGTCATGTTGAAATAAAGAACATACACTTTTTGGGGTCTTTGAGTCATGGTTATTAGATAAGGGGCGTGTGTTATTTTTTCCTCCTGTTGAAACGCATAGACACTTTTGCTAGCATATAAAAAGGGTGAAATAGAAAAAAAAATATAACCCCCAATAAAACCATAGATTGTACATTTTGCCTTTTTGAGATAACCATACATAGCACGTAGCTTGCACAAGCTAAACTAGCAATCAGACATGTTCTTGAAATCCCCCCGCAAAAAAAGAGATATGTTCTTGGACTAAAACCGGTATTGACAAAATGTGGTCTATGGGCCAACAAATCTCCCTAGGCAACGTGGGAGTCGCGACAGGCGAGACGTAAGACGCACCCCCTAGTTCTTCTCTTCCCAAGGAAAAATCGTCAAGCCCACAAATAGCATAGTGTGGTTTCCTTCCTCGAAGAAGCTACAATCTCCCATCCCATGCAAAAACTATTTGGCACGTACCCCACCCCCCCCCCCCCCCCCCCCCCCCCCAGCGTCCGCTCCTTTTTGGGCCCGCCCATTTTGGGATTCCTTCCCCACCGGTTCTAGAATATTCCTAGAACCGGTCTGTTCTTTTTTCTTTTGTTTTTTCTTTCACTTTTTCTTTCTTTTTTTCCTTTTTATTTTTTCTTTTCCGTCTCGTTTTTCTTTACTGTTCTATTTTTTCTTATTTTATTTTTTGAGGCCATTTTTCAAAATTGTGAACATATTTTCTCAAATCATGAATTTTTTTCAAGTCATGAACATTTTAAGAGTTTGCAAACATTTTTTACAAATTCACAAAGATTTTGTAAAATCATGAATATTTTTTGAATTTACGAACATTTTAAAATATTCCCGAACATTTGAACATTTTTTTCAGACCTGTGAACATTTATTTTTGAATTGGCGAACATTTTTCGAAAGGATAAACATTTTTCAGAAATTGTGGGGGGGGGACAATTTTTGTAATTCAAAAACAGTTTTTTAAATGCGTGAACATTTTTCAAATACATGAATTTTTTTATAAGCGAACATTTTCTGGATCAATGAACTTTTTCGTAATTCATGATCATTTTTTGAATTTTCTGAATTTTTTTACAAAATCATGAGCAATTAATTTTTGAATTTTCCACCAACTGTTCAATTTCATAACATTATTTGAATACACAAACATTTTTTTCAAAATCATAATTTTTTTTATTTCCTGAGCTTTTTTTCGTAATCGTGAACATTTTTTTGTAAAATCACGAACTTTTTTTGAATCCATGAACATTTTATGATTTCTTGAATATTTTTTCTAAATGCACATTTTTTTAAAATTTCAGAACTTTTTGTAATCCCAAATTATTGTTATTAGAATAGAAAAAAACAGATTAAATAAAAAAATAAAAAACTACGATCCCTGTCCCGGCTGAACCGCTCAACTGGAAGTCCAGATAGAGGCGTTCTTGGTTCCACATCTGAAACTTCCCTGGAACCCTAGCGGTAGCGGCGGCAAGCGCACGACGAGCAGTGATGGCGTAGGTGAGGCGGCCGGAGGCAGGCCCTAGCAGGGGCGCACGGCAGCTGGCGCCGCCGGCCGCGCACAACGCAGGGTAAGGCTGGAGCACCACCGGCCGGCATGTATGTTTTCTCCTCCTTGGTTCAAAGTATGCTTTCGATTTTGCTTGTAAGGATGAATTTAACTGACTAATTATTATCAGTTCCCTCCAACCGAGAATTGATAAACAATGCTGTATTTGTGGGGATTTTTATTTGTCAATTGGACCACCTGGTCTGAAATCCTAGCTACGCCACTGTCGCGATTGAGACATTTAATTTCATAGGGGTCATCAATAGGACTGAAAAAATCACGGGCACAATACACCATATACCATCTTCAGCTCTAGTAGTGACAGAAAAACTCCAGCTTAATGGGTTGAATGAAATCTTGGAACTAATCTATGCGGATCATATGCCTATCGCACACTGGCTTCTCCTTGACCTTTCTCAAGATCAATCACCGCCGGTGACATGTTTTTTAGGACTTGGTGTTCAGAGTACGAGCGCAGGTTGCTCATGCCACCTCCTGGAGAAATCTCCATCCCTGAATCCCTCCCAAGTCTTGAAGCAGAAAATTGGCCATTCGCTCTCATTGGCTACATGTCAGACGACCGGTTTGCGTACTCTTGAACCAATGCCCCAAAGAGTGACGGTCTTTCGATCAGGGCGGCAGGCCGGTCAAACTCCTTTGCTAGTCCTGATAACAGTGATTCACAGTTTAGAAAATGCTATTTAGGAAAAAAGCTATTTTTGGTGCCAAGTTTCTGAAACTGTAAACAGTGTATGCAAACAAGGTTTCAGTTGTATGGTTCCTGAAAGAAAAGGGCATGCTAAATTTCGGGTGGTTACCTGCATCGACTACCAGGACTCTGTCGCAGTCCATGACCGTCGGTATCCTGTGCGCAATGCTGATGATGGTACACTCCGCAAAGTCTTCCCGGATGATCCTCTGAATCACGGCATCGGTTTGGGAGTCCACCGACGCAGTGGCCTCGTCCATGAACAGTATTTTACTGTGTTTCAGCATCACCCGGCCTAGGCAAAGCAGTTGCCGCTGTCCCACGCTCCAGTTCTCGCCGTTGTCGACAACTAGGTAAGCAAACATTCGAAAAAAGAAAAGGAAATTCATTAAAATGTTTTAAAATCATATTTTGGCATGTCAATGCACAAAATCCGGTTAGTTTGTTCATGCTGAACATCATGTAGAATCGAAAGAGTGAGCACTAAACTATAACTAGGGTACCTGATGCGTCAAGCTTTTCAGGTTTTGATGTGACGGCTTCCTTCAGCTGACAACGGTCCAAGGCCTAGAAAGGAAACAAGTTTAAATTCTGAAGATAGAACATTTTGGGGAGACAAAATAAAAATTTAGTATTGTTTGTCAAATACCTGCCAAATTTCAACATCAGAGTACTCCTCGAGCGGGTCAATGTTGCTTCGGATGGTACCTTCAAAGAGCACGGGCTCTTGAGGTATGATACCGAACCGTGACCTCAAATCATGGAGTCCTAAGGTGCATATGTCAACACCGTCGATGATAATCTTCCCCTCGGAAGGCTCCACTATTCTGAACAAGGCCTGAATTAGTGTTGATTTCCCACTGCCAGTCCTACCAACAACTCCGATCTTCTCTCCTCCGTGTATGCTTAGTGTGATGCCCTTGAGCACTAGTGGAGTGTTATGACGATACCTAACCTGAATATATACATATCACACATGTAAGTTCTTGTTCAGGTCATGTTTTTTTTTTGTTTCAGGACAAGGTTAAATAATAATACCCCATGAAGAATAATTTACCTTGAGATCGATGACTTCGATATCACCTCTTGTTGGCCAGTTTGCAACAGGCAGACAGTCCTTGATCCTCCACTCTGCCTCACACGGGATGTTTACGAACTGCTTTATCCTCTCGACTGACACCATTTTGTTCTCGATGAAGCAACTCATCCATACGGCCCAGAACAAGACTGAGTTGAGGGATAGACCATACGAGAGCGATAGACCAACAAATTCTGCATCATAAAAATGGCTTAGAAACTTCATCATGAAAATGGAGCAAGTGAACAGTATGAGCAACCGTCTCTTCATCATTAAGCAAAAACAAATTGTTGAAGAAGAGCTAGAGAAGAAGCTTAATTACCTGGCTGGATGAAGCTTTTGGGCAGAGTGACCATGAGCAAGGCAGTGAAGCAAAGAACGAAGCTCCCGGCCAGCTCCAGCCGGAAACCGAGCCACTCGTTGGCGCCATTGTTGTGGAAGTCCATCCTCAGGCTAGAGTTGACCCGGTTGAGGTTCTCCTGGAAGAAGCCATCGCCCTTCCTGAAGCACCTGATGGTCATGACACCCTGAACCGTCTCCGAGAAGTGGTGGATCACCGGAGCCTTTGTGATGGACTCAAGCCGCGTCAGCTCCCTCGACGTCGCAAGGTAGTATCCCTGCAAATCAAATTGGAATTACCGTTAAGGTGTCTGAGGGTTCTTGCATTGCATTGCACGTTGGACTGAACTAGATCATAGCTTACCCGGTACCACAGGTTGAGTATGAGCAGAGGGATGATGGCGATGACAGACGGCCAGGCCACCTGGCATGTGACGATCAACACGCTGATCACAGTGATGTACATGGAGATGCTGAGCCACACGAAGAAGGGCAGGAAGAGGTCGACGTTGGTCTGGTCGGACGACGCCCTGCTCAGTATCCTGCCGGACGGGGTGGTGTCGAAGAAGGACATGGGCGCGTGGAGGATGCTGTTGAGGATCTGCTTGAAGAAGGAGTTGGCGGTCTGGAGGCCGATGAAGGCCACCAGGAAGGACCGGCCCGACACGAGCACCACCGACGCGACGGCGATGATGGCGTACACCTCGATGAACAGCGCCGGCCGGAACGACGCGGCGTTCTCGGCGTCGGTCTCGTAGGCCAGCCAGTAGTCGCTGGCCAGCACGGACCCCTGCCATGCCACGGACACGGCCACCACCAGCGCCACGCCCCACCACCCCCACGCCTCCGTCATGTACTGCTTGTACACGGCCAGGCTCACGTGCCCGCTCGCGCGCTCCTCCTCCTTGATCAGCCGCGCCGACGCCTTCTCCGCCACCACGGACGCCTCCCCGTTCGACGGCCTTCTGCCACTGCCCTTTCTGGACGGCTGCCGGGAGATGGCCAGCGTCTCCCCCTTCTCGTCAGACACCGGCGCCGCGCCCTCCACGAGCTCCATGGAGCTGTCGTGCGCCGCGACGAGCGCAGCAAAGTCGGAGCCGCGCTGGATGAGCTCGTCGTACTTGCCGGATTGCACTATCGTACCCTCCTTCATCACCTGCACACAAGTGAACATCATGCATTAATTTCATCTCAATGCAAAGAGAGAAACAATGCATGCGCTACTGCTTGAGAGCGTGCAGACATGCTTACATATATGATGTCAGCGTTGTGCAAGAAATCGACTTGGTGGGTCACAAGTACCACAGTCTTGTTCTTCAGAGCACCTCGAACACATTCCTGCGAAAACACAATCCGTTAAGCAACTACTACTGTATTATCAAACACTCAGTTCAGTCTAGTCTAGATAAGTATAGATAGTAAAATGTAGGTACCTTGAAGATCTCGCTGCCGGTGTGCGCGTCGACGGCGCTGAAGACGTCGTCGAGGAGGTAGATGTCGCAGTCCTGGTAGACGGCTCGGGCGAGCTGGATGCGCTGCTTCTGGCCTCCGCTGAGGTTGATCCCTCGCTCGCCGATCTCCGTCTGGTCGCCGAACTCCATCATCTCCATGTCCTTCTCCAGGCAGCACACCCTGATCACCTCCTTGTACCGCTCCCCGTGCATCGGCTGCCCGAACAGGATGTTCTCCTCGATGGTGCCGTTCTGGATCCACGCCGTCTGCGCCACGTACGCCGTCGTGCCGCACACCTTGACCTGCAATGCAGAGAGATTCAGAATCATCGATTATTCAGTGTCTGTCAAAGCATCGTTGCGTTGCAGCACACATACTCTCCTAACAGAAAATTATAAGCAGCAGTGAAAGTATGTAAATGCAAGTCTTGGATTCATCGCTGAAAAATGTTGAAAAAAAGTCGGGATGAAACAGATTTTATTTATCTTGCATACATCAAGCAATCACTAAAAAGTACCCCCTCAGTCCCATAATATAAGATGTGTTGCAAGCTAACATAGCTTGTAAAAACATCTTATATTGTGGACGGAGGGGGTAAACAGCAAGGGCATCTGTCTGAATGACATACTATTCCTACAGAAACTCACAACTCAGCATCAGAGAAATTTTGGTTTCTTTGCGGTGCAGTTTGCATATTTGCGTATGAAGACAAGAGACACAAAATTTATCTCTCTTTATTTTTGGCGCGGGTCCAACAATATCTATCTGATCCGAGATTTCAGATTGCTTTTGTCGATACAAAACGAGGGCGTCCGGGTGTGGTTGTCCGTAGGCATACCAACTGACCTCACAAGATTGTGAATAGACCGCACCTTTGTTCCTTTGCTGGCGTTTTGATCGATCATGGCAAATCCAATACCAACCCCCACATCGACGAGGCATTATTCATCGCAGCCTTTGATGTGGAAATGTTCAGGCAGGCATAAGCCAGATTCCTCGTAAAAAAAGGCATTATTTATGGTTTATTGCTTGTGGGGAAGTGATGATGCCTCTAGCTGTATTCTCGTATGTCGTTTTCATCGCACTAATAAGCTAGCTGGTGGCCAGTACTACAAAAATGGCACATTCACTATTAAAAAAAAAGACACCTTCATCATCATCAAGAAGGAAAAACCATGATGAGTTCCAATCAGGGCAGAGTGATGAGTAATAAACTCATGAGCCATCATACGACTGACCGGCCGTCTTGGTAGCTGAATGGACCCGTGGTGTGGTGGTGTCGAGATCCAATCATCCAGTTCCGCCCGACAGACACCATGATGCGTCTCTTTAACTAGTAGACAACAGAAGATGAAACAAGATTTCATGTGGTGGTAGTGGACTGCCAGGCACTAGCCATTTCGTCAGACCATCGAGTTGTCGACTACTACGTGACTGCTTCTGGAAAGTTGATGCCGCCGATGACAAGCTCATACAGACAGCACCAGTGGCCGCCGCCTCAATCATGCAACCCAAGGCAGACTCTCTCTCTCTCTCTTCTCCCACGTGGTCTTTTAAGCGTCGCACGCTGCAATCGTACGTGCCTTCGCTGCAGCGGCGAGTGAGAGAGAAAGCTTCCGTCGAGGCCGACCGAGGGGACAGACTTAAACGAGAGCAAGAACGGCCATGATCGATAGGTACGTACGGCATTTCAATTTTTGGTTTATTCATGCATATGCATATGCAGTACCATGTGTGGTCTCCCGACAGGACCAATGCAGATGCAACCACCCATGCATCATATTAACTGCAAGAGATCGACGGATATGCGTACCTTGCCGGAGACCTTGCGCGTCTCGCCGAGGATGCAGCCCAGCAGCGACGACTTGCCGGACCCGACCATGCCGACCACGGCCGCCAGCTTGCCGCTGCGGATCTCCAGGTCGATGCCGCGCAGCACCTCCTTCCCAGACTCTGTCTCCTCGTCGTCCCACGTGAACACCCCGTCCCTCGCATGCACGGCCACCCCGCCGTCCCGCGACGCCGCCGCCGGCTCCCTCTCCACCGCGCCCTCGTCCAGCTCCGGGCTCGTCATGTACCTACCACACCACACCACCCCGCATGCACGATTAATTAACTAACTAAACCCATGAAGAAATACACGTGCGCGCGGCGCGATCATATAACGTACGAGTCGAGGCGCTGGAGCGAGATCATGGCCTGCGAGGCCTGGATCATGGCCTGGGGGAAGTTGCGCATGGGCTCCTGGAGGATCTTGAAGAGCGAGGTGGCGGTGAAGACGAGGCCGGCGTCGAGGGGCACGCCGACGGCGACGCAGGTGCCGAAGACGAGCGCCGACACCACGGTGGGCGCGCTCCAGAGCACCACGATGTTGCCGGAGATGGAGTACATGAAGCGGGTGAGCCACCCGAACTCGAGCCGCCGGAACCGGCCGATGCGGGCGTTGAAGTGCTCCTCCCACGCCTGGAACTTGATCACGCGCATGTAGCTCAGCATCTCGTTCGTCGCCTTCATCCGCTTGTCCCGCTCGCCGGACAGGGAGAACTGGTACCGGTTGTTCCGGCGGGTGCCCAGCAGCACGAACGCCATCACGCCCAACACGCCCACCAGCGCCGACGTCACCGGCGGGCCCAGGTAGATGTACAGCAGGCCAAGCGCCACGCCCACCTGCAATGCAATTTCACAGTGCATCCTCAGAATCCATTTTGTTTTTCTTCGAAAAATAAAGTAATATTGTGTAAACTGACAAAAATATATTTAAAAGGTCAAAAGAATTGAGAAACAATTGTAACAAAAATGATTCAGTGCTATACTCACATGTAAAATTTCGCGAAGAAATAACTTCCACGGTGATCGGTGCAAAAGAAAATACAGATCTTTATAAAGGTTGCTATTCAAGGTTTTTGAATTTGGTTTTTTCTTTGCCCAGAATTAACCAGATGTCTTTTCTTCGTGAAAATTGGCTAAAACACTCGATCACCTTCACTACAAAGAGTTTTAGATTTTTTTTCAGTGTTTGCTGCTTTTTAAATTAAATTTAGCAGATGTGCCTAGACCTAGGTTTCAAAGATTTGCGCCCTCAAGAGAGTACCTATATTGTTTGTCTTGACAATTCATCTATTTTCTTACCGAGTACAAATTGTAACAAAATATCCATGCATATATGATATGCCTACTTCTGCTTATGAAGTATAACTCCATCCGTCCCGGATTATTTGTTGCGAAACTGAATAGAAATGAATGTATTTAAAATTAAAAATACATTTAGATATATCTATTTCTGCGTTAAATAATTTCGGACGGAGTGAGTATATATTAATGCACGAGTAGCTCGAAACGAGACTTGCGCTAATAATACGCTACTCCTACCTGCACCGATGCGTCGGCTCACGTGCACAATATAGTGCCGTGATTCGCAAGGTTATTCTACTAGCGGTTCCTATCGAGAGGATCAGTCCAAGAAAAACAAAGTGGGGACAGATCCTACTAGACTCACTCAATGCATCTCAACCACTACCGGGCCACGACGAACATCAACTGTAGCTCACACAGAGAAATCAGTACTGTATGTACTCCCTTCATAAATGATCTAAACGCTCTTATATTAGTTTACAAAGGAAGTATTAAGTAATGTATGCCTGACCGCCGAGATGGCACCGGCGATTGGTCGCATGTATAGTGATCTAAACCGCTCGTATATTTCTTTACAGAGGGAAAACATATTAAACAATAGAGAATTTAAACGAAACTGCTCAAGTGTCATACCGATGTGTAAATTTTCACGAAGAAATGACTTAGGGCATCTACAATGCCGACCATCAAATCGTCCGACCCTCAAATCGTCCGCATATGTTTGGACCGCACGGTCAAATCGCGGGTCTGTATCGGTCCGATCGGCAGTCTGGAGGTGTTTTTTCCGGCCTATACATAAAGCCAAAGAGCTAGAGTTGGTGATCACTAAATAATACGCCTAATCCTGCTCGCGAAGTCAACGTATATATATTAACAGAGATTTTCTCGGTCCATGAGAAGTGAACGTATCGTTGTGCTTAATAGTAATATTGTACGCCTACTCCTGCCTGCACCAATGCGTCGGCTCACGTGCACAATAGACAACTCGGGCCCGTGATCCGCAATCTTCTTCTAGAAGCGGAACCTATTGGTAGAGGCAGTGGCGGAGCTACGTAGGAGCGAAACATGGCCACGGCCCGCCCAGCCAAGGATGAAAACAGTGAATAGTCTGGGCCAAATTAAGCTGCCAGGGAAACTTGTGCGTGCTTTTCATTACATTAGCCCGCCCTGTTGTTTGCTTAAAGCTCCGCCACTGGGTAGAGGATCACTCCAAAAAACAAAAGGACAGATCCTACTAGACTCGATGCATCTCAACCACTACTGGGCAGACATCAATTGAAGTCCACACAGAGAAATCAGTACTGTATAGCTTGAGTAATGTATGCCCAGACAGCGCCGAGATGGCCCCGGTGACTGGTCGCATGTCTAGGCCAATTAAACCTGCACGTCCAGTCCAACCGATTTCTGACCAGAGCGGCAGCAAGCCAAGTATAGCATACGAGTAGGTAGTACATCCGGCTCAAAACAACAAAAAGTACGGCCATAGCCTATACGTATACGCATACGCATGGCGTGGCGCAGCGCTGACTGACACGGGTCTTGCATACGCACGAAGCGACGATTGAAAGAGAAACTAAACCAACTCTGGTGTGGTTTTTTTTTATCAATCAGTTTAATTCAGGTAATTAATTAATGGGCTTTCCGCAAAAGAAAAGTAGGCAATGAGCTTGGGCCCCTGGAGTCGGGGAAAGAACACTGAACCACGGATCCCATGAGCGATTTGGACATGCTACTAAGATACTGTATAATTGAAGTGCGATGGTCGCTGTCTTGAAGGAAACACAAGAGAGACTTTCGTTTACGAAATCATTCATCGCGATTGACGTCGACGAGTACCTCCATGCGTATCACGGACGAATTTTTTATGTGGACTCTTGCTCCTTACGGTTACTAGGGTAGTACTCCGGCCATGAATACTTGATGGCTGCTGCCACCGTGACCGGGTCGACTCGACTCGACCGCAGTACCAGAGGTCCAGAGCTAGCGGCCCGCTCGATCACTCGTCGCCAGCAACAAAAACGCAATTAATGCGTGGATACGTCGAACAAACCAACGGACCAACCAACGAAACGTAAGGCTCAACCGGAGGAGATAGATAGGACTTGTGTGAACTGTATGCCGTGCGCGGCAGGGCAGGGCAGGCCGCCAAGCCAGCGGCCAGAGCTGAGTGTACGTTCATGAACAAGTGACCGTGCCACGCCTGCTGGAGGACAAAACGAAGAAGGAAAATTCACCCTTCTCTATCTCGCAAGCAAGGAAAATGCCATCAGCGAATCTACTGTAGCCGGCCCGGGTCACGTCAGTCGATCCTTGTTCTCTTGCGTTGACGTCAGTGAATACCTCATCGGCCGCCCGATTCTTCTATCCAACGCATGATTGGAGCAGAAACACGTTCCACGAAATTGCCAATGTTCCACACCAACAATCATGCATGCATGCATGCATAGTACGAGTACTCGGAAAGAAAGAAAGCAACCGATCAATGGAGGAGTCAATGGACGTACGTACCTGGAGCGGCATGAGCCAGAGGTAGTGGATCTGGAGCATCATGTCGGAGAGCTGCTGCGCGTCGACGGCCATGTAGTTGACGATCATGCCCAGCCCGTGCTTCTGCCGCGCGGAGCACGACAGGCGGAGGCCCTTGCGGTAGAGCGCGGTGATGAGAGCGCCCCGGATCTGCATCCCCAGCTTCTGGCAGTGGAAGTTGTACTGGTGGCTGCACAGCGCCTCCATCGCCTTCGCCCCCAGCAGCGCCAGCACCAGCCGCGCCCCCTCCCACAGCGGCCGCCGCTCCGCCGCCGACGTGAAGCTCACGAAGCTCTGGATCAGCGTCGGCCCCACGTACATCACCGTCAGCCGCAGCAGCGCCAGCCCCGCGTTCAGCAGGAACAGCGGCCAGAAGCACCGGAGCAGCGCGTGCCGGACCGGGTTGTTGTCCTTGCGCGCCCAGGAGGACGGCCAGTGCGAGAGGAAGAGCGCGTGCATGCGCTCCGGCCGGTGCGCTGGCGCGAGGGTCGGCACGTCTGACAGGTCTAGTGGTGAGCGGTACCCGCGCTGGATCAGCGGGTTCATCCACGCCCACGACATGCGGGATAGCCATGACGCGCTCGCGTACGGCGTCGTGTTCTTCTCCTTGTTGGCTTCCTCTTCTTCTTCGGACCGATTGTCATCGGTGGCTTGTTCTTTTTCGGAGATTCCCGTGGCGCCCATGACGGCGACGACGGGGAGCGGGAGGGACAGGACGAGCGCCGCGATCGCGAGCGCGTCGTCGGGCAGGGCGCCGGCGCCGGACGCGAGGCGCGCGGCGGCTGCGCCGGCGAGGAGCGCGGTGAGCGCGGACGCGGCGAGCCAGAAGAGGCGGAGCGTGAGCGGGTGCGCCGCCGCGCGGAACCGCTTCTCGTGCCCCACCAGGGCGGCGGCGGCGAGGTGCGCCGCGCACTGCAGCGCCAGGAACACCGCCTCCTGGACCTCGCCCTCGCCGCCACGCATCACAATTGACAGAACGAGCAGCACGCCGTAGAACCCCGCGAGGACCGCGGAGGCCGCCAGCGCCAGGACGAACCCCGCGCCGACCCGCACCGCCCGGGGCCGCCCCCGGTCGAGCAGCGGCTTGTCGGCGCCGTTGCCGTTGACGGCGCCATCCCGCCGGCGGGACAGTACCTTACCCACCGCGAGGCAGAGCACGGCGACCAAGAACGCCGCGGCCGCCGCGGAGAGCATGAGCCGCTGCGAGCACGTGGAGAGGAAGAGGAAGGCGGCCCAGTCGAGGACGCCCGTGTCCGCCGCGGAGGGGAGGCCGCAGGTCCTCGTGGTGAGCCACCACGGGGCCGTCGAGGCGAGCTCCATGGGCGGATCAGCGGCGGCGCATGCAGAAGCAGAAGCAGAGACGGACAAGAGCAGGGGAGCTCCGCGGCGCGCTGGGGTTTGCCGTCTGGTCCTCGGGGGTAGAGGGGAGGGGACGAGGCGTCTTTGGTTTTGACGGGCCGCGGCTTGTTTTTGGACAGTATTAAGGAGCCACGCTCGTCACCAACTACGTGGTGATCGTTCTCCAGCTGCTACGGGTGCAGAGTGCCAGCGAGAGTAGTTTATTGGTGGGGCGGAGTGCCGTCCGGAGTCCGGAGTGGGACGAGTATCTTGGTCACCTAGGACTAGGAAGGAAGCGACTCCATCACTAGCTGGCGTCGTGGCATGGCTGCGAGCCACACTTGGCGCCTGCTGCTGCTGTGGCTGGCCGCCTGGCCGTACGATTGATTCGATGTGAAAAATATGTTTAGCTGGGCTGGTGATTGTCTGATTGACAGGGGAGGAGACTTGTTTGGTTTCCACGATGAAGGGAGGGGAGGATGGACGAGCTGGGCACGGCCGCCGGTGGGTAGTAAATAAATTTGGTTATCTTGCCCGATCCCTGCCAATGTTTTTGTCAGAAGCATCAACCGTGTGAATATAGCCCACGGGCACATCCTTGGGTCGTAAAT